>NW_006921594.1:23485897-23487179 GCF_000298275.1 Orycteropus afer afer
TTTGGTCAATGACATGAGACAAAGTATATGTGAACTGCTGTATGAAAAGTGAATTTACTCTGTAAATCTTCACCCAAATCCTAATAAAAAAAAAAATAAGTTAAAGGAAATAAGTCAAAGACAAATATTGTATGAGACAACTATTATAAAAGGCAAAAATAAATTTACACAGAGTAAGAAACATTATTTGTTGGTTAGCAGAAATGGGATAGTGAGTGGTGGAGAATCATTAACTAGATAGAGTTATTGTTGTTGTTAGGTGCCATTCAGTAGGTTCCAATGATAGTGATGCTGTGTACAATAGA
Organism: Orycteropus afer afer; assembly: GCF_000298275.1. Lineage (NCBI taxonomy): Eukaryota > Metazoa > Chordata > Mammalia > Tubulidentata > Orycteropodidae > Orycteropus > Orycteropus afer. The sequence goes on from NW_006921594.1 coordinate 23,486,203, forward strand.
ATGAAACACTGCCAGTCCTGTGCCATCCTCCCAATTATTGTTGTGTTTGAGCCCATTGTTGCAGTTACTGTGTCAATCCATCTTGTTGAAGGTCTTCCTCTTCTTCACTGAAGCTGTACTTGACTAAGGTTTATGTACTTCTCTAGACACTGGTCTCTCCTGATATGATGTCCAAATTATGTGAGGCCAGGTCTCACCACCTTGTCTAAGGAGCATTCTGACTTTTTTCGACAGGTTGGTTTATTTGGAACTAAGGAACTCTGGTGGTATCCACCACTCCTCTGTCAGTTTGTTGTACTGTGGTGGCTTATGTATTGCTGTGAGGCTGGAGGCTATGCCACTGGTGTTTCAAATTCCAGCAGGGTCACCCAGGGTGGACAGGTTTCAGCAGAACTTATGTACTAAGACAGACTCAGAAGAAGGAAGGGGCCATCCACTTCTCAAAGTATTGGCCAGTGAAAACCTTGTGAACAGCAGTGTAACATTGCCTGAGATATTACTGGAAAACTTTTTGAATAGCCCTGAAACATTGCCTGACACAGTGATGGAAGATGAGCCCCTCAAGTTGGAAGGCACTCAAAATATGACTGGGGAAGAGCTGCCTCCTCAGAGTAGAGATGAACTTAATGATATGGATGGAGTAAAGCTTCCAGGACCTCCATTTGCTGATGTGGCAGGACTCAAAATGAGAAGAAGCAGCTACAAATATCAATTAATAATAAGATCATGGGATGTCCAAAGTATGAATTTAGGAAAATTGGAAGTCATAGTTTGTAAGGCATTTGGCTGCTAACCAAAAGACTGCTGCTCCATGGGAAGAAGATGAGAAAATCTACTTCTGTAAAGATTTACAGCCCTACAAACTCAATAAGAGTTGGAATCAACTTGATGGCAGTGGTTTTACTTGGAATTATATATATATATATATATGTTGTTGTTGTTGTTATGTGCTATCGAGTCAGCCCCGACTCATAGTG
>NW_006921594.1:23488824-23494221 GCF_000298275.1 Orycteropus afer afer
AGTATAGCATGGATTGTGGGGCTGGCGCGGGATCGGGCAGTGTTTCGTTCTGCTGTGCATGGGGTCGCTATGAGTCGGAAACGACTCGATGGCACTTAACAACAGCAACAACAACTGGGGGCATAATGGGTAAGGCATTTGACTGTTAACCAGAGGTCAGCAGTTCAAACCCTTCAGTTGCTCCATGGAAGGAAGATAAGGCGATCTACTTTCATAGAGATTTACAGCCTTGGAAACCCAATGGGGATCTCTATGAGTTGGAATCTATTTGATGGGGGTTTGGTTTTGTTTTTTCCACCTGAATTAACACAGATATACTATCTAATTTCATTATTCTATATTACTTTGTCTTCTCAAGTTAACCTTTGAAATCTCTGTTCACCTTTTTACTTCCTCATTTTTTTTCCTTTTGCTTTAGCTACTTTATGTTGAACAACAAGTTTCAGAGTCTCTTCTGATATCCTTTTTGGTCTTTTTTTTTCTTTCCTATTTTTTGCTTACTTCATGTATGATACCCTTAAAGTCGTCCTACAACCCATCTGCTCTTTGGTATCAGTGTTCAGTGTGTCAAATTTAAAATTCAGATGGTCTCTAAATTCAGGTTTAGAGAGGTATTCAAGGTCATACTTTGGCTCTCTTGGATTTTTTTAGTCTTCTCCGGTTTCAATTTAAACTTGCAGAAGAGCAAGTAAGGGTCTATTCCCCAGTTGGCCCCTGGCCTTGTTCTAACTGATGATATAGAGCTTCTGCATAATATTTTTCCACAGATGTACTCAGTTGAATTCCTATGTACTCCATCCAGTAAGGTTCACATGTATAGTCCCCATGTATGTTGTTGACAAAAGTTACTTGCAATGAGTAAGTTGTTGTTCTTGCAAAATTCTATCATGTGATCTCCAATGGTGTTTTTATCACTAAGGCCATATTTTCCAGCTATCTATGCTTCTTCTTCATTTTCAGGTTTTATATTCCTATCACAAGTAATTACTAATACATATTGACTGCATAATTCATCAATTTCAGATTGCAGCAGTAGGCAAAAATCTTACATTTTTTCATATTTGCCACAAATGAGTGGTGCATAAATTTGAATAATAGTCATATTAACTAGCCTTCCTTGTAGGCCTGTGTACATTATCCTATCACTGACAGTGTTGTACTTAAGGATACATCTGGAAATGCTCTTTTTGAGGATGAATGCAGCACAGTTCCTTTTAATTTGTCACTTCCAGTATAATAGACGATGACTTTGTCTGATTCACAATGATTAATACCAGTCCATTTCAGCTCATTAAGCCTAGAACATCGATCTTTATGTGTTCCATTACATTTTGAGGACTTGAAACTTTCCAAGATTCATACTTTGTGCATTTCACATTATAATTAATAATAGATGTTTTCAGCTGTTCCTTTTCATTTTGAGTGGTGCCAAAGCAACAAATGAAGGTGCTGAAACCTTTACTGCTTTCATATCATTACATTCAACTCTGCTTTGAGAAGACAGCTCTTCTCCAGTCATATTTTTAGTGCCTTCCACCCTTAAGGGCTCATCTTCAGATACCTTATCATACAGTGTTCTGCTGCTATCCATGTTTACACTGGCTGATATTTTCAGAAGTAGATCACCAAATCTACTCAAGTCTGTCCTACTCTAGAAGCTCTGCTGAAATCAGTCCACCATAAGTGACCCTGCTGGTATTTGAAATACTAGCCACATAGTTTCCAGCATCCCAGCAAAACACATGCCTCCACAGTACAAAAGCTAACAGAAGAGTGGTGGCATTACTCAAGCTGAAAGAACTGAAGAAAAAAATCAGTCCTCAAGTTCCAATATTGAAGAATTGTAGAGTCAAAATATGGAACAATATTTTTGTTGTTGTTATTGTTATGTGCCATCAAGTTGGACCCAACTCATAGCGACCCCTCCTTGGGTTTCCAAGGCAGTATCACTATGGAAGTAGATTGCCCCATCTTCCTCCTGAGGAACAATGTAGCAATGTAGGAAGCATTAAAAGAAGATATTAAAAAAATACACCGGGGCACAGTACCCAAAAGAAGTGGTCGACATTTAACTATTGCAAGAGATAACATAGCAAGAATTGTGCTAAAGGAAGAAATTCAAGCTGCACTGAAAGGATAGGTGCAAACAAAGCCTCCAGAAATTGATGTAATGCCCATTGCCATTGAGAGATTTCCACAAATGAATACAATGCTGGAAGTGCTCAGTTACAGAAAGCAAGAATTTTGAAAGACAGCTACCTGGCCAAATGACTGGAAGAGATCCATTGCTGTGCCCATTCCAAGGAAAGGAATTTTAAATTTTAAAAATGTAGAAATTATCAAACAATATCATGAATATCCTGTGTAAGTCACATTTTGCTAAAGACAATCACAAAATGGTTGCATTTGTCCATCAACAGGAAACTGCCAGAAAACCAGCAGGATTCAGAAGAAGATGTGGTATGAAGGGTATCATTACTGGTGTTAGGTAGATATTCACGGAAAGCAGAGAATAATAGAAAAATGTTTACCTGTGTTTTATTGACTATGCAAAGGCACTGAACTGTGTGGATCATAAGAAATAATGGATAGCATCGTGAAGAATGGGAATTCCAGAACACTTAATTGTGCTCATGCAGAGCCTGTCCATAGACCCAGAAGCTGTTGTTTGAGTGGAACAAGAGAATACTGTGTGGTTTTAGAATAGGAAAGGTGTGTGTCAAGGTTGTATCCTTTCACCATATTATTCAATTTGTATGTTGAACAAATAATCTGAGAAGTGGACTATGTGAAGAAGAACACAACATTAAGATTGGAGGAAGATGCATTAACAAATTGCAATATGCAGACAGCACAAACTTGCTTGCTAAAAGTGAAGAGAAATTGAAGTAGTCACTGATGAAAATCAAAGACGACAGATTTCAGTAGGGATTAGATCTCAACATAGAGAAAAAAAAATCCTTACTAATCAATAATAAACAGAGAAAATATGGAAGTTATCAAGGATTTCATTTTGCTTCAATCCACAGCAAACACCCATAGCAGCAGCAGTCAAGGAATCAAACGATACATCATTGCTTTGGCAAATCTGCTGCAAAAAGACCACTTTAAAGTGTTAAAAGCAAAGATGTCACCTTGAAGACCAAGGTACTTCTGATCTAAGCTTTAGTATTTTACTTAGTCCCAAGTAAACCAGGGCAAAAACAAGTCAATCATAGATGCTCCATGAATATTATAACAATGGAAAACAGATCTTTGAGAGTCAGGTGTAACTACTAAGGACCTTCTTAAAATCCTGTCCAATTCCTAGATTCTTCAAGTCAGCCTATGTCATTTTTCTTAACAAATTGTATTACCAATTCAAATAATGAGGAAGGGAAACATTCTAAATAATAGAACCTTATTTCTTATAAATGAAGAAATATTATCACATGAATAGTTAATATCACAATCCAAAACCAGGGGATAAAATCTATTGACTGTTTCTAGCATAAAAATGTTAACAAGAAACATAACTATCTATGATTTACTGGAAATTGATTTATATGTTGCCCAGATTGTTTTGTTTTCTAAAATTATCCTGCATATGGTATAGTAATGAAGACCATAAATGTGTCTCCTATCCCACCTACTTGACATATATTGCAAACTTAATTTTCTGTATAAAAAATCATATTTACAGGGAAACCTTTCTGGGGCAGTCACTGTCTGCTGGGCAGAGGCAGCAGCCTGAGATCCCCAAGCCAAGAACAAGTTCACTTATAGCAGCTTACCAGCGACCAATACAATATTCCAGCAGGCAGCAGCAAAGACCTGCTTCCAGCAGCTGATTTTGTTGGTAATTTGGGTGGTGAGGGTGCAGCGGGGACACGGACACCATTGCTGAGACTCAGGTCGAGATCTCACTGGTGCACCAGAGGGGCTGGCTCCCTCCCCTCCCAGTGGATTGTAGAGCGGGTTTGGGTTAGAATGGGAGACACCGTGCTTTTCTTGCCATGGTTGTCAGACCGCAGGTCACCGGCCAGTGTGCCCCAGAAGCCACTACAGGTAAAATTGCGCACATCTTTGGTGCCAGAGTTGGGCGGTGTCGCAGACAAACTCCAGAGCTGACCATTGCCATTGCGTTGTCACGGAGAGCAGAAAGGCCGCAGCTGAGCGAGCTCACTCGAATTTTGCCCTGGAGCCATGCTTTGGCACTGTGGGGCCTCAGAGGTGGGGGCTTTGAGTGTGCATGAAATTGGCAGAAATTTGTGACCCTCTAATAATACTAATCTTTCCTGAGATTCAGCCACGGTCTTGCAAATAAATAGGTCATAAGTAAGAGCCTGCTCAGGTACTCCTCCGAGTCCAGCACACCTGAAATTGCACGCATCTTTGGCACTGCACATGGGCGGTATCACAGACAAACTCCAGAGCCAGACATTGGAGGTCTGGCTGGATTGAGTCAGCACCGCGGGCAGAAGGGGCACAGAGAACAAAGAAACTGCAGCTGAGCCTGGTCCCCAAATTTTGGCTTGGAGCTGCACTTTGGTGCTGTGGGGCCTTGGAGTTGGGCCTGAAATTATGAGTGTGCCTAAAATTAGCAGAAATTTGTGACCATCTAACAAGAGGAATTGTTTCCTGAGGTTGAGCCACGGTCTTGCAAATAAATACGTCATCAATAATACACAGCTCAAAGCCCTAGAAACCAATCCTAGCAACACTAAGCTTTCCTTCTTCTGCTCCCACCTTCTCTGCCAATAACTTCACTCATTCAATAGAAGATACCATATTCAGCCAATTACCATAAAACCTCTCGCTTCAAACTCTAAACCCTCTGTACGAAAAACAGAAACACATATCCACACTAAACACATTGATTCCACCATCACAAAGAGAATAGCAGAGCAACTCAACACACCTGAATCAGTATTAAGATAAAACACACCAGCTTCAGCTTTTCAAAATATTAAATGGTAAAACCAAGACAAAACAAATCAACACATAATAAGTGCCTAGAGACAACCTAAAGAGACAATGCTCTACCAGATTCCAAGGGCTTAAGAAGAGGTTCTGCTTCCCAGTAACCCCAACAACTCTCCAAACTGGCACTACACGACTGAAAAGGTCTTAGTTTACACGTTCTTTTTTTTTTTCCTTCTTCTCTAGTGATTAACCCCGTTACTTGTTATGTTTTTTGGTTTTGTTTTGTTTTTGCTTTTCTTTTTTTTTCTCTTTTCTGTTTGCTAGTTTGTTTTCTTTCTTCATTATTCTCCTTCTCTACATTTTTTCTTTTAGTGACCTATCCCCAGATATTGCATACTTACCTGTTTTCTTTTTTTTTTCTCCACTTTTTCCCTTTTTTTTTTTTTGAATGTTACAGTTCTTGTGTGCTTACAAGGTGTATTTTTTGTCCAT
>NW_006921594.1:23499324-23504828 GCF_000298275.1 Orycteropus afer afer
GCTATGGGTCCAATACAACTCTATGGCAGTGAGGTTTTTTTTTTTTTTTTTTTTTTTAAGTCATGGATAATCATCTTAAAAAAGTTTGACTTTGTCTCCTTTCCCATTATAACTAAGTAGAATCACACACATAATCCATCCTGTGGATTTGTGGTATTCAGAATTATCCTTTCTTCTTATTGCTAATTTAGAGTGCATTTGAAATATTTCCATTGTTTCTTTACTATGTCAGGACTTTTGTTTCTGTATGGGAATATGTGTTTTGTGAATCTGGAAAGAAAATTTCTTAAAACCAGTGAAACACTCTGGGGTTTTATTTATTTTCACATTACTTATATTTACCTTGTTCACTTGTACATCGTCGTTTGAGTCCATGATTAGTTCTAGTGGTTTCTAGTCTTACTTTAATACTTTAAGCAATGTAATGTGATTACAGGGAAGTGTAGACTAAGGAAAGTCTATTAAGTGAGTTCTGGGTAAAGCTTAACTCCCCTATTTTCCTTTCATATTCGCTAATACCCATGTCTTATCAAACACACTCCTGAATGAATTTCTGAACTAAGGTTTTACTAAATTTCTGGGCAAGGATCCATGTCAAATGAAGTGACGCATTCCTCTCTGATTGATTTCTGCATGCATGACTGGAGAAATGCTGGAAGGGCCAGCTGAACTGATCGACCAGACCATGTTCTTTATGTTCAAGGTACAAACGCTCTATGTGCATCACACACTGAACTCTTGATTTGGCCTGAACTTGCTTTGAGCCAAATGGTAGTCCCACACACATACAAGCAAGATAAATACTACCAAGGGATTTATTTTCCACAAGAAGCTGTGTGCTAGCAGCCAAGGAAAACAAACACCAAGAAAAGAAAGCTCTTATGATGCAACTAGAACTGACTCAAAATCCTTTTTCTCTCTCTCCTAGAAAACAATGGCAAGCAGTTCAGTGGTCAAAGGTCAGCCTGTTCCTAAAAGGATTGTCTGTGGGATTTCTTGACTCCTTTCTTTGACCACATGTTTCAACACTAAAATAAAATTAACTCCTTATTTGCCTGGAACAGAAAGAGTTACAGCATGCTGGAAAAATCCTTATTTTTTTTTTTTTCTTCCACATTCTTCCCAAAAGAAAAAGAATCTAAAAAGCTACACTGGCTTTGACACTGATACTGTTTTTTTTTTTTTTTTTCATCCTTCGACATAATCTCATATCTTTAACATTATGCATCATAATTTGTTATTAGTTATAATTAGTTGTTATTTATTTATAAGTTAGTTGAAAATTTTATTGCTGTTTATTACTGTGAGAACTCTAGCCTGGACAAAAATTCATTACTATTTTACACTAAATTAGATAAGGAGTTGCTTCTCTTGGGTGTGCACTACAGGACTTCCCAGTTCATACACTACACAACTCCAGGGGGTGAAATTTATGGGTAGTGCAAATGGTTAATATACATGGTGCCAAACCAAAAGATGGGAGGTTTGAGTCAACACATAAGTGTCTCAGAAGAAAGACCTGGTGATCTAATTATATAAAAAAAAAACCTCACTACTGTCCAGTCAGTCACAATCCATAGCGACCCCTCCTTGGGTTTCCAAGGCATTATCTCTATGGGAGTAGATTGCCCAATCTTACCTCTGAGGAGTGGCTGGTGGGTTTGAACCTCCAGCCTTCTGGCTAGCAGTCAAACGCCTTAGGCATTATGCAAAAAAATTAGCCATTGAAAACCCCACAATACACAATTCTAATCTGACACACATGGGTCACCACCAGGGGGAATCATCTCTAGGGCAAACGGTTTGGAGATTTTGTGTGTTTATTTGTTTAGGATGTGAACAGCCCTCCCTGGATATATGGAAACACGGTAGCACTATAGCAAATTATTTCACATAAGAGAAATGTTGCTCTCACAGAATGAAAAAAAAGAAAGATAGTAAAAAAGGAGAGGAGGAAGGGAGGGAGACAGAGAGAGAAACTTTAGATTCTGTACTATGCATAATGGAATCATTTCCCTTGCCTCAGAACAAAAGGTCTGTTTCATTCAGATCATATATTATTTTCAATTCAGGGTTTCTTTAAACTAAATATACTTTGAGTCTCTAACCAAATTTTGAAAGGTAATATATGAATTTTCTTCTACAAACAAATGAATGCAAAGAGCAAGATATGTATGTTGTTTTGGATGTTTGCTTGTTCTTACCAACTATTTTGTGACCAAAGGGCAACTTATTTAGAAACTTGTAGATTCAAGTTTTCTTGATACTTAAGGGTTCAAAGACATAGGAGTTGAGCACTTGGCAAAATGCCTGACACTTTTTTTAAAAAGTTTTCTGGATTAAAATGTGACTGGGTTCACCCATCCCTTTAGGAGACCAGCTGTTGATGTGTCACTAAGAGGGGGAAAAAGGTCAATTCAGCTGTGTCTGCAAGCAGGCATGTCAGATGTAGACACTTACACTGCAGGAGGTCACTTTATGTGTGTCTGCATTGACCAGAAAAAAAGTTCAAACTCCAGTAGCAAATATATAAACATGCCTCAGTAGGAGAGGTACTTACAGAAAATAGCATGTTCTTTTCAAAGCATACATTTTTGGAATGGCAGCAATGAAGAATTTCATCTCCTTGGAGAACTCATTTTGATGCCTATGGGCTGGTGAATGTGCCAAATCTGCCACTATGAAATAATTGGCAACAAGGATGGGAAAAAGAAAAACCCCATTTTAATGGTGAATTTGAATCTCAGGAGTTCAGGGACTGCTTCCTCCGAAGGGGAAATGTAAACAGTGGGAATCCTTGTTGTTGAATAGAAATTTTCAATGACTGGGACTGGGAGCAAGCCTCAGTACTGTTGCCCAACAGGCAGGGCTGGCAGTGAAAACAGACAGCATGCGGGTGGCCGCATGAATAGTAAGCTTTATGAAGCTCGTTAATGGCTATCAACTGCCATCTTTATGCTAGAACAATGCTCCTAAAAATTTGACATATTAAGCTTTTATGAAACAACATTTTAATTTTCCAGCTAAAATTGGTAAGGAATAAAGCACAGGATTGGAGATGAGTACATGTTCCCCTACCAAACTCTACTTAATTGACAATTTTGACAACATGTGGTCCAGACACAAGGTGGTATCTTCTAAACAGAAAGCTGGCAGTTCAAATCCACCAGCCACTCCTCGGAAGAAAGATTGGGCAACCTATTTCCATACAGATACATCTTCGGAAACCAAAGGAGGAGTCGCTATGAGTTGGGAATGACTTGATGACAGTGAGTTATCATATCCCTAACATATACATAGTACTTTGAAATTTTTCAGCTAATTTATAGTCTTTATTTTCATCCTTGACACAAACTAGAGAGGCAACTGAAGCTCAAGAACATCTGAGTAGGAGAAAGAAAGGTTACTAGAAGTACTAAATTTGTGTGTGTGTGTGTGTATTAAAAAGATGGTGCAATTATCTTCATTGCTTTCTTTCAGTTATTCACAGATGTAATATTTAATGGCTTAAAATACTACAATTTTTCTCCTTGACATTGTCCATTTAATGAAAGTATAAAATTTGACTTTTATTCCTCATAAAACATTGTAAAGATAATTTCATTTAATTATAAATGTGAGCTTTGAACATTTTTGTATTTCATAATCAGCATTTGGATAGATAAATGTTTTTCACAGACCAGTAAGAAGAGCTTACAGATATTCCCAAATAATAATATAACAAATACAAATATCAATGTTGTTTTTGTTGTTAGGTGCCATCAAGTCATCTCCAACTCATAGTGACCCTATGCACAGCAGAATGAAACACTGACCGATTCTGTGCCAGCCTCATGATCTTTGCGATACCTAAGCTCATCATTGCAGCCACTATGTCTATCAGTCTCGTTGAGGTCCTTCCCTTCTTCATTGACCCTCCACTTTACCAAGCATGATCTCCTTCTCCAGGGAGTGGTTCTTTCTGACAACCTGACCAAAGTAAGACGAAGTCTGGCCTTTCTCACTTCCAAGAAGTATTCTGGTTGCACTTCTTCCAGGACAGATTTGTTAGTCCTTTTAGCAGACTATGGTACTCTTAGCATTCTTCTCCAACACCAAAACTCAGAAGCATCAATTCTTCTTAAGTCGTCCTTATTCATTGTCCAGCTATCACATGCATAAGAGGTGACTGAAAATACCATGGCTTGGGTTAGGTGCACCTTAGTCTTCAAGGAGAAATCCTTGACCCTCAGCATTTGAAAGAGGTCCTTTGAAGAAGATTTACCCAATACAGTATGTCATCTGATGCCTTGACTGCTGCTTCCGTTGGTGTTGATTGTAGAAGAGAGTAATATGACAACTTCAATCTTTTCTCCGTTTATCATGAAGCTGTTTATTGGACCAGTTGTGAGGATTTTTGTTTTCTTTATACTGACGTGTAATCCATATTGCAGACTGTAGTCCTTAATCTTCATCAAGTCATCCTCACTTGTAGCAAGCAAAATCGGGTCATCTGCATATCTCAGGTTGTTGATGAGTCTTCCTCCAATCCTAATGCCATGTTCTTCTTCCTATAATCCAGCTTCTCTAATTATTTGCTCAGCATACAAGTTGAATAAGTATGTGAAAGGATACAACCTTGATGCATTCCCTTCTTGATTTTGAACCATGGAGTATCCCCTTGTTCTGTTTGAATGACAGCTTCCTCATCTATGTACAGGTTCCTCATGAGTACAATCAAGTGTTCTGGAATTCCCATTCTTATCAATTTATCCATAATTTGTTATGATCCACACGATAGAATGCCTTTGTATAGTCAATAAAACACAAGTAAACATCTTTCTGATATTCTTTGCTTTCAGCCAGGATCCATCTGACAGCAGCAATGACATTCCCCATTCCACATCCCCTTCCAAATCTGGTTTGCGTTTCTGGAAGTTCTCTGTCAATATATTGCTGCAACCGTTTTTGAATTATCTTCAGTAAGATTTTACTTGCATATAATTTCCACATTCTTTGGGATGACTTTTCTTTGCAATGGGTACAAATATGGATCTCTTCCAGTCAGTTGGCTAGGTAGCTGTTTTTCAAAACTCTTGGCATAGCCAAATGAGTGCCTTCAGTGCAGCATCTGTTTGTTGAAACATTTCAATTCGTATCCCATCAATTTCTGCAAACTTGTTCTTTGCCAGTTCCTTCAGTGCAGCTTTGACTTCCTCCTTCAGTACCAATGGTTCTTGATCATATGCCACCTCCTGAAATGGATGAACATCAACCAATTCTTTTTGGTTCGGTAACTGTGTATTCCTTCCATCTTCTTTTGATGTTTCCTGCATCATTCAATATTTTGCCCATGTTGTTGTTGTTAAGTGCCGTCGAGTCATTTCTGACTCATAGGGACCGCATGCATAGCAGAACCAAACACTGCCCGATCCTGCGCCAGCCCCACAATCCCTGCTATACTTGAGCCCATCATTGCAGCCACCATGTCAATCCATCTCGTTGAAGGCCTCCCCCTCTTTCGT
>NW_006921594.1:23505713-23530032 GCF_000298275.1 Orycteropus afer afer
CTTTGCCTTGAGCCAAGATCCATCTGACAACAGCTATGATATTCCTTGTTCCATAGAATCTTTCAATATTGCAACACAAAGCTAAAATTTTTTCCTCAGTTCTTTCAGCTTGAGGAATGCTGAGTGTGTTCTTCCCTTTTGGTTTTCTAACTCCAGGTCTTTGCACATATCATTATAGTAATTGGCTTTGCCTGCTAGAGCTGCTCTTCTGTTCAGATCCTTTATCTTGTCATTTCTTCCATTTGCTTTAGCTACTCTCCCCTCAAGGGCAAGTTTCCAAGTCTCTTCTGACATCTATTTTGGTCTTTTCTTCCTTTCTTGTCTTTTTAATGACCTTTTGCTTTCTTCATGGATGATGTTCTTGATGTCATCTCACAATTCCTCTGGTTTTCTGTCACTGGTGTTCAATGCATCAAATCTATTCTTTAAATGGTCTCTAAATTCAGGAGGAATATAGTGATGGTCATATTTTGGCTCTTGTGGACTCGTTTTAATTGTCTTTAGCTTCAACTTAAAGATGCATATGAGCGGTTGATGGTCTGTTCCACAGTCAGTTCCTTGCTTTGTTTTGGCCAAAGATATTGAACACTCCATGACTTCTTGCCACAGATGTAGTCAAACTGATTCCTGTGTATTCCCTCCGGTGAAGACCACATGTACAATCATCGTTTATTTTGTTGAAAAATGGTATTTGCAATGAGTAAGTCATTGGTCTTACAAAATTCTATCATGGTATCTCCAGTGTTATTGCTACTACCAAGTCCATATTTTCCAACTACCAGTAACTCTTCTCTTTTTCCAACTTTTGCTTTTGTCACCAGTGATAATCAACACATCATGATTGCATGTTCAGTCAATTTCAGACTGCAGAAGTTTGTAGAAATCTTTAATTTCCTCATCTTCAGCTTTGGTGGTTGGCATATAAATTTGAATAGTAGTATCAACTGGTTGTCCTTGTTGTAGGTTTTATGTGCTGTCGAGTTAGAACTGACACATAGTGACTCACAGCGACCCCTCCTTGGGTTTCCAAGGTGGTATCACTATGGAAGTAGATGCTCAACCTTCCTTTCGAGGAGTGGCTGGTGGCTTTGAACTGCCAGCCTTCTGTTTAGCAGTCAAATGCTTTAGGCACTACACTACCAGAGCTTCTTGTCTTCCTTGTAGGCATATGGATATTATCCTGTCATTGACAGCATTTACTTCAGGACGGATCTTGAAACAGTCTTTGTGATGACAAATGCTCCACCATTCCTCTTCAATTTGTCATACCCAGCATGGTAGATCATATGGTTGTCTGACTCATAATGGGCAATATTAGTCTCTTTCACCTCACTAATGCCTAGGATATTGATCTTTATGTGTTCTCTTTCATTTTGGACAACTTCTAATTTTCCTAGATTCATACTTCATACATCCCAAGTTCTGATTATTAATGGATGTCTGAATCTGTTTTTACTCATTTTGAGTCATGCCACACCACGCAATGGAGGTCTTGAAAGTTTTACTCTATCCATATCACTGAGGTCATCTCTACTCTGAGGAGTTAACTCTTCCCCAGTCAAATTTTGAGTACCTTCTGATCTAATGAGGTCATCTTCCAGCATTGTATTGGACAACATTTCAGGGCTATTAATAAAGTTTTCCAGTAATATATCAGACAGTGTTTCACTGCTATTCATAAAGCTTTCACTGGCCAATTGTTTGAGAAGTGGATGGCTTTTCCTTCTTCTGAGTCTTAGCTCAGAAGCTTCACTGAAACCTGTCCACCATGGGCAACCCTGTTGGCATTTTGCAACACCCATGTCATAGCCTTCAGCCTCACAGCAACACATAACTACCACAGGAGGACAAACTGACAGACAAGTTCTTCTCCTTTAGTTGTTCCTAACCCCTCTGCTCCCACCTACCCAGGACCCCAGCCTTAAAATAGAGCCACCCCCAAGTGAATCGCAGCCCTCAAGCCCCAGGCCCACCTACCTCAGCCCTGGTCTTAATACAGAGCTGCCCCCAAGCAAAAAGCAGCCTCCAAGACCAGGCCCACCCACTTCAGGCCCCAGCCTTAAAATAGAGACACCCCAAGTGAAAAACAGCCCACAAGCACCAGACAGATATTAATAGAGAAGTAAATTCTTATTTTGATGGTTGTTGTTGTTGTTATGTGCCATTGAGTTGTCTCTGACTCATAGAGACCCCTCCTTGGGTTTTCAAGGCAGTATCACTATGGAAGTAGATCGCCCAACCTTCCTTCTGAGGAGTGGCTGATGGATTTGAACTGCCAACATTCTGGTTAGCAGTCAAGTGCCTTAAGGCACTATGCCACCATTTTGATGGAGAATGATGAAATTTCAGCTATAATTCTTATTATGGATATACCAGCATTTATTTATTTATTTAAGCAAGCATCTGAATATCTTTTATATTTGGTGGGCAATTCCGCCTGCTATGTGCCTTGGTAAGAATAAAGTTTGCTTACACAAATAAGTAAGCCAAAGGAGACAATGACAATCTCTTTCCATCCATAAAAACTGAGCCATGATAGGGAGACAGCTTGTGGGGAGGGGTGTGGGAAAAGATGTAGGGAAGAGGCAGCTATGGTGAGGAAGTAGGAAGAGAGTAGTTATATTGTACGGAATCGCAGTCAACGTTACGAGGTAAAATGTATATGAACTGCTGTATGGAAAATAAATTTGCTCTGTAAACTTTTACCCAAATCACAATAAAAGTTAAAAAAAGACAAAAAATAAAAAATAAAAGCTTTCCTTGCCACTGCTATGAGTATCTGGGAGCTCTGGGGGCATAGTGCCTAAGGCATTTGACTGCTAACCAGAAGGTTGGTGGTTCAAACTCACCAGTCACTCCTTGGAAGGAAGACTGGGCAATCTACTTCTATAGAGACACTGCCTTGGAAATTGAAGGAAGGGTCACTACTGTGAGTCACCATAGACTCCACAGCAGTGAGGTTTTTTTTTTTTTTTTTTTTTTTGGTGCTATGGATATCTAGAGATAGAATCATGAGGTAACCATCATTGTCTTCTTAGAGAGAAAACTGTTTGGAGATTTCTGTGGAAATAAAATAATTCCCATTGTTTTCAAAATAATAATAATAATAATAAATATGAATATGCACCTAGACTTGGCCAATCAGATTTTCAGTGGAGACTCTGGATCTTCTATGAGTGACATTAAGATGCAGAAACAATTACAAAACCATTCATGCATTCCTGGCAGAAGCTGTGAAAATGGCATAGAGTATCAGCAGTGCCAGTGGCCTTATGAGCTCAGTAATGGCAATGGGTGCCTATTGGCAAAACTGTCAGCTCTGCTGCTAGTGGTGGCATATTAATTAGACTATCACTGGGCCAAGGAGTTCTGGTGGTGTAGTGGGTAAAATATTTGCCTACTATCCAGGAGGTTTGTGGTTCAAGCCTACCAGCTGTTCCACAGCAGGAACATAAGGCATCTACTTCCATAAAATTTATAGTCTTGGAAACCCAATGGTGGTCACTATGAGTTGGAATTGACTTGATGGCAGTGGTTTTGTTTTGTTTTGTTTTTTGGTTTGATCCCTGGCCCAGACTTTGGCTGAGATCACTTTTCTAATTTCCATTAGTACCTGCCTGTTTCTAAAACTGATTGGTTGTCCACTCTCTACCAATTAGTTCTCCATGCTACTTCTGATATACTCTTCCCTGCTTAAGTTGCTGGCATCAACTGCTATTGTCAACAAGGCACCTGCTTGATTTGTACACAGATTCCTGTATACCTCTATTTGCTAGTGTCTTAATGGTACATTTAAAACAAATTCTTCCCTTGCTAATGATCACCTCCTGTATACTTTACCTCCTATAAACTTTACTAGGAGCTCTGGTAGTGTAATACCTAAGGCACTTGACTGCTAACCAGAAGGCTGGCGGTTCAAACCCACCAGTCATTCCTCAGAAGGAAGATGGGGCAATCTACTTCTGTAGTGATACTGCCTCAGAAACCCAAGGAGGGGTTGCTATGAGTCAGGTCCGAATCGACGGCACATAACAACAACAACAACATATACTTTACTAACTACCTACTTGACAATTATTTTAAATAATGAAGAAACTTTTGACTAGGCCATTAATAAGAATTGTAATTATCTTCCAAACATATGAAACTGTAGCATACATTATATGTTGTTCACTAAACAGTTTCAATACGATCACTAAATCAAGTACTATTAGCTGGTTATTTAGAGTTATTATTTCCATCTTAAATAAGGAAGACCCTTAGGAAGAATTAAGAAATCATTCAAAATGAAAACAAATTACAGAGCCAGTTGAGATGTTTAGTCTAGAACTTCTAAATATCTTTTTTATGTTATATTACTTTCTAAAAATTCACCACATTTGTAGACTGTGTGCTTTCTTGGAATATTTTCTTTAAAATGTGGAACATTATTCAATAATCCAAACACTTTTAGTAATATTTGTATTTTTACTATTATGCTTCTCCATTTTTTTCTAACTAAGAAATGTTTATATAACAGAATAAAGTTTAACTGTTAGAGAGTACTTTAATGCAAAAAAATACTAAGTGCACAAACATAAAAAAAAGGTAATTTTTTGGTCAGGGAAATTAGCTTTAAATTCCTACTTTCCACTTAGTAATTGTTTGCCTGGTCAAACTACCTTACACCTCTGAATCTGATTACTTAGCTGATAAATTTTCAATGAAAACTGAACTGCATTCCTCCGAGACTTTGAAAGGTTAACAAGGCAGTATTTTTGAATGCTTCTTGTAAACTATTAATTATTACAGAAATGTACTGCTGCTATTGTCAGTCTTTAAGTGAACTGAGTCTTCATCTAATTATGTATTTCTTACATGTTTTCTTAAAATTATTGTTTTCAAGTTTTCTAATCTTTTAAATGTAATAGAAAAATTGCTATTTTTATTCTTATGGGAAACAGTTATCTATTAATTTTCACTGCCTTTCTTGAATGAAATAATTCTTAATTTTGAAATGTCATCTGTTATTAAAGTACCATTACTTACATAATTACAATTATCTTCAGTTCTTTTTTTCAGAAGCCAAAAGTTGAAATGTTATGTTTATACATTTATACAAAAGTATAAATGTTATGTTTAAAAGTTGAAATGTTATGTGAATACTGTAATTCACGGATCACTTAGTCTGCTTTGATGTAATGTTTATCAACAGAGAAATGCATTTCAGTTAAATCCTAGAAAGATATGTCAATAGACTGTAATGGGAACTAGCACTGAAAAGCAAGGATCCATTTCCAATATCAGGTATGCAACTGATTCATTATACTAACTTGGGAACTTTATTTTTCTGAGTGGGCTATAATTATTTAATTAAAAGTGTAATGTGGTTGGATTTAATGGTTCTTAACTTTTTTCCAATTTAAATATTTTATTACTCTTGATATATATATATAGCAAATGTTTAGCAAGCTAACTATTTTAGTCTTCTCTTTTAAAGGACATATATTGGGGTTAATAGTGCAGAAATATATATCAGAGTATAATTACATAGCATTTAACATACCAGAAAATCACTCACTGCCCTCGAGTTGGATCCAACTCATAATGACCCCTCCTTGGGTTTCCGAAGTAGTATCATTACAGAAGTAGATTGTCCAATCTTCCTTTTCAGGAGTGGCTGGTGGGTTTGAACTGCTACCCTTCTGGATAGCAGTTAAGTGCCTCAGGCACTATGATACCAGAGCTCCTTACCAGAAAATAGTGACCACAAATTAGGACAACCTAAAGTACGTGGCAGTGTGATTTGTGAGGAGCGGAACATTTCCACCTGGTCCAAAATGAGTCTTCCTTCCTTCTTCCAATACCATTGCAGACTTAAAGCTCTTACAATTAAAGTAATTGAAATATGCAAATCCTAAGGCATATATAATATGTATATATATATATATATATATATATATACACACACACACATATGTTGTTGTTGTTTGCCGTCGAGTCGGCCCCGACTCATAGCGACCCCTCCTTGGGTTTCCAAGGCAGTATCACTACAGAAGTAGGATTGCCCAACCTTCCTTCCAAGGAGTGGCTGGTGGGTTTGAACCGCCAGCCTTCTGGTGAGCAGTCAAGTGCCTTAGGCACTATGCTACCAGAGCTCCCATATACACATAAATAATGTGTAAATATATATATATATATATATATATATATAAAATAAGCCTTAGGATTTGCATATTTCAATGGTTATATATAGCATTAAAAAATGTATATATATACATATATATATACATATATATGTGTGTGTGTATATATATATATATATATATATTTTGTTTTTTTTTTAAACCAAGAATGGGCCTTGTAAAAAGGCAGACTTGAAATCCTATATAGGAAATGTGGGAAATGTGGACAGTGGTTTGGGATCATTAAAGCATGGCCCTCATTAACATTACTGCTTATGTAAAAGCATTAGATAACATAATGCCCAACACTCAGGGTAGAAAATGGAGCACAGGCATGAAAGTGGTGATGTTATCTGTATTCGAAAAATGTATAAAGTATAATCTCTGCTCCATAAAGAGAAAAACAATACTACGAAGCCATATAATAACATAGTAAAATTACTCCTAAATTTTCTACTTGAAATTTTGCCACCAGCTGAAAAATCCATAGGGCTATGTCTTTTGCTTTTGAAAAGAAGAAAAGCAAACAAAAGAAAGAAAGAGCTTCATAAGGAGCTAGCAACAACTCTCATTTGATCTTTACTGAAAGCAAACAGAAACAATGGTTTACTTCCTGGACTGTTGATAATTTAGTGAAAGTGGCTACCACTGAAAGTTTTGAGCCTTGCAGCATGGCTCAGAGGGAACTTTGGCTCAGGCTTTTGAACTCATTCCTATTATATGATTCTGGTCTAGATAGTTGGCTCCAGGAGCTGTCTCAGAAGCAGCAGAAGGGAAAATTACCTCGGAGGAAAGATCTCTCAGCTCAGAAAATCTCCACCCTCCTCAGTGAGTGGGGATTCATGGGTGGACTTTTGGCAAATCAACCGAGAGCCATCTGTTTAAAAAGAAATCAAAGAGATCCTATTTTTTCCAGATTATTATATTTTAGATGAAGCAATGGGAGAAAATATGACAAAAACATGAAATACACTAAGAGGAAAATTAAGAAGTGGATGATACAATAGCTCAGATTTATATTTTTTTAAAAAAGCTAAAAAGTTCAATTTTTTCATCGAAATAGTGCATATGCATAATTTAAAAGTTAAATTGTTCTTTTGGTCTTAAACTGGAAAACAGTAGTCTCTTAATGCCCTCACTTTCACCTTAATATCCAACTCATAAAAAATATTCCCCAGATCCAAGTATTTTCAAATCTTTTAGCTGTTTCTTCTCGCCTTCACTTCCATAAACCTAAACAATGTGGTACAGCAGTTTCGTTAGATGCACCATGCCACGTCTTCCTGACCCACCTGATGGACAGTTTGATGCATATTTGACAGTGTTCTGTATCTGTTGTTGTGTGTCATTGAGTCAATACTTACTCATAGTGACTACATAGGACAGAGTGGATTGTTCCATCAAGTTTCCTATGCTGAAAGCTTTATGGGAGCCAATTGTTAGATTTCTTCACACACAGAGCAGTTGGTGGGTTCTAACTGCTTACCTTTTGGTTAGCACCTGAGCATATAACCATTGCACCACCATATCATCCCTCCAAAGCCACAAAAAAAATATCATTCGGCTTTGGGATTACACAATCAAAGAGCAGAGGAATTGATGTTATCATGGGTAACCTTAAATTATGATACCTTAAATAATGAGAGATGATAATGGGAACTTGATGCCTAGCATCCCCTCCTCTGGCAGGATAATTCTGAGGGATATTTTATGCTGCATCCCTCTGATACAAGGTCCCAAGAGGGAGTCTCTCAGCTTTTCACAATAGTAATCAGCTTGACAACACAGTCTTTATTTTCAATTAACCCTCTCCTGTTTTACTTTTTCCATGGTCTCACTTCTATTTTCTGAAATCACTTTTCCAGTAAATTATTTATACCCCTGAGTCCTTAATGGCAGGTTCAGCTTTTAGAAGGAACTCAAAGCAGGACAGAAGTTCTGTAGAGCTGAAAGCAAGTTCTCAGCATAGGATTCTGGATTTGAATCATTCACCAATCAGATAGCAATGAGGATAATACAGTTAGTAAACATGGTGGTGATAATCCCAGACATGGTTCAGCTTCACATTCCCTAAGATTCTCACTTATATTGGATTAGAATGAGGTATTGTGGAAAAGAAAGCACTGAAGACACCAATGGTTCTCAAATTGTGGACCTTGGACCCCAATAATAGCAATACCTAGAAACCCATTATAAACTCAAATTCTTGACCCTGCCCCAGCCTTAGAGCTATGAAACAGAACTTTAGGGATAGAACAACAATGTGTGTTTTAAGAAGTCTTTCAGGTGATTCTGATGACTGCTGAAGTTTGAGAAACATTATATTAAGGAAATGACTCTGAACGTTGTACATGATGATAGCCTAGTGAAAATCCTAGTGTTACCTTATCAAAATATTGAGGTCAAGGCTATAAGGCACAGAAAGGAAGACACGTTAAAATGGATTTCTTGTATGAGACTAAGGACTATATTCCCAGCTGACCCAGAGGAATTAGGAGGGAACTAGTGATAGGGGCAATAGCATCTCCGAGAAGCCTAGAGCGTTGATTGTAAAGTATACTTTCTGGGAATGAGACAAAAATGGATATAATTTTCATAAAAATAAGAAAGGAATAGCAGTCTGGATAAATCATAATATTTTCCCCAATTTTTTAGTTCTGAGCCAAATAACAAACTCAGAACCAATTGATCCAGAAAAAAAGTTGAATCCCTTTGAAAAAGAACTCTAGAATTGTACTGCAAACATACGCAATATTCTCCCAATCCTTCCCTAAATGAACGTAGTAAATGCCCATAGGGAAAGTGGAAACCCAGATCATTTGACTATTGATGGCATACAGTGTTTGAGCTGACCCTAATTGTGATTGTGGCAAAAGCTTCTCTAGCTAGACTGGGGTTTTATAAAGGACAGATATAAATGAATTTCCCTCAAAAGTTCATTGATGGTGGTTTCAATGGTTGGTGGAACCATTCTGTGGTCATTTTCCCAAGGCACAAACATATAATTGAGAATATTATACTGAGCAGAAGGCAATTCTTGCATTGGATATCTAGTCTGTGAAGTAAGAGAGCCATCAGAATAGTAAAACAAAACAAAACAAAAAAAACCTCACTTCCATCAAGTCAGATCCTACCCATAGCAACCCCTCCTTGGGTTTCCAAGGCAGTGCCTAAGGCATTTGACTGCTAACCAGAAGGCTGGTGGCTCAAACCCACCAGCCACTCCTTGGAAGGAAGGTTGGGCAATCTGCTTCTGTAGTGATACCACCTTGGAAACCCAAAGAAGGGTCGCTATGAGTCAGATTTGATGTGACTTTTTTTTTAGTTATCACTACAGAAGTAGATTGCTCAGTCTTCCTTCTGAGGTTTGAACAACCAGCCTTCTGGTTAGAAGTCAAATGCCTTAGGCACTATGCTACCGGGTCTCTCGTTAGGATAGTAAGAAAATTCAAATAACACATCGCAAATTTGTCCTCCTCCCCATCATCAACCAAAATAATAAATTAGAAACAAAATTATATCCCAGAAAGACTTATTGAGATTGGTTCCATTCTCAAAGAATTACAAGGGTGGTTGTCCTATCAAATAATTGAACAGTTCACCTGTTTCACCCATGAAAACTTCAGATATATATAGTAAAAGATGATGAGTTGCTACAAGCTTAATGAATTTGTAGCCCCAATTGCAGTTGCTATGCCAGATATAATACCTTTTCTGGGATATATCAGCACAGTATCTGGCAGTTGGTATCTATTGTTCTAATAAATCAGTAAAAATGTTCAGAAGCACTTTACTTTTATGTGGGTAAAGTAGAAAAAGACATTACTGGTTTTGTCCAAGAGCTGTGTTAATTCTCCTTCTCTGTCATTATATAGTCTGGGGAACTTAATTATTTTTATGTTCTGCAAAATAGCATGCAAGTCAACTATACTGATAACATTAGTCTTATTGAATTTGAATGCAGAAAATACCAAGTACTCTTACTGTGCTTGTCAGATACCTGGGTGAGAGATAAAACATGTTCCAGAGATCTGCTACTTCAATAAATTTTGGATAATCAAAGGATGTGGGTCATGCCAAGGTAAATGAACAAATTATTGGCTCTTGAACCTCCTACCACTAAAAAAGAGGCACAGTGCATTCTGGAAGTCTTTGGCTCTCAGACATGGGTATTCGGTAATCAGAGTTGCATTTGTGACTCATTTATCATATAATAATAATGGATGCCAATTTTGAGTGGAAGTTAAAGCATGAGAGAAATCTGTAGCAAGCATGGGCTGTAGTGCAAGCTGTCCTGCCCATGACAAACCTAAGAGAACTAGAGGAATTCTGGGTAGATAAGGATGGCCTAGTGCCTAAGGCATTTGACTGCTAAGCAGAAGGCTGGCAGTTCAAACCCACAAGGCATTCCTTGGAGGGAAAACTGGGCAAGCCTACTTCCATAGAGATACCACCTTGAAAACACAAGGAGGGGTTACTATGAGTAGGAATGAACTCGACAGCAATGAGTTTGGTTTGGTTTTGGTTTAGGATCAGTAAATAAGAATTCTTCATGGAATCTCTAGTAAAAAACTATAAAAAATGACAGTCGATCCCTTATTGTTCTGGAGTGGGGCCAGATCTCTGTCCCTGAGAACTGAAAACCCACTGCTGTTGAGTCGTGTGTGACTCATGGCTACCCTTCCTTGGGTTTCCCAGGTGGTATCACTATGGTTGTAGATTGACCAACCTTCCTTTCTGGGAGTGGCTGGTGGGTTTGAACCACCAGCCTTCTGGTTAGCAGTCATATGCTTTAGGCACTACACTACCAGAGATCCCTGAGAACTACTCATCATTTAAAAAGTAGTTACTTGCATACTACTGAGCTCTAGAAGACACTGAGTGCTTGATCATGTGTCATCTGTTGTTGAAGTTGTTCATTGCCATCAAATTTATTCTTACGCATGGTGACCCCATGTATGTAGAGTGGAATCACTCCATAGGGTTTTCAAGGCTGTAAACTTTCAGAAGCAGTGCACCAGATCTGTCTTCCAAGGCATCTCTGGTTGGTTTTCAAGCACCAACCTTTTGGCTAGTAGTCAAGCACTTAACCATTTGCACCACCCACAGATTCCTCATTTGACATCTAGTGACTTTGAAACAACTATACAGCATAAGCTGTGATTTATCCGATCCACCAAGTTATCAGAGGAGGTGAGTAGAGGAACCATCCATTGTGTAATGTAAATTATTTCTCTTAGTTACCTATTGTTGTTATTGTTATGTGCCATCAAGTTGGACCTGACTCATAGCGACCTCTCCTTGGGTTTCCGAGGCGATATCACTATGGAAGTAGATTGCCCCATCTTCCTTCTGAGGAGTGGCTGGTGGGTTTGAACTGCCAGGCTTCTGGTTAGCAGTCAAATGCCTTCGGCACTATGCTACCAGAGCTCCTCTTAGTTACCTAGTGCTGCTAAAACAGAAATACAACAAGTGGATGGCTTTAGCAGACAGAAATTTATTCTCTCACATTTCAGGAAGCTACAGGTCTGAATTCAGGTTGCCAGCTCCATCCAGGTGAAGGTTTTCTTTCTGTGCTGGCTCTGAGGAGAAGGTCCTTGTCATCAATCTTCCCCTGATTCTAGGAGTTTCTCAGCACAGGCACACCAGGTCCAGAGGATATGCTCAATTTTTTTTTTTAAACATTTTTTTAAATTGTGATTTGGGTGAAAGTTTAAAGAACAAATTCACTTTCCATACAGCAGCTCACCTACACTTTGTCTTATGACATTGACTACAATTAATCACAATGCAACAGCTCCTCTCCTATTTCCTCCCAATAGTTACCTCTTCCCTGTGTCCTTCCCCCATACACTCCTGCTCTCTGAGCTGTATTCCTGTGCATACACAGCCCTTTTAATCTCCCAGGATTGTTCTCTCCAATGAGTGTATTTACCTAGTATAAATGATCACCTCATATGCCTGTCTTTTGTTTGGCTGGAAGCCACAGGAGTGGGTTCAATTCCAGACCTAAAGGACAGCTAGGGGCTGTAGTCTCAGTGGTTCCATCAGGCTCTATTAAACCAACAAACATATTCCCTTTTTTATTTTTTAATGATTTTGGGTTTTGTTCCACATTGTTCTCCCACTCTATCCAAGATCTCCTGCATAGATCCCCCTCCGAGTTGTTGAAAGTGGTAGCCAGGCACCATCTAATTCTTCTGGTTACATAGTCCTGTATGCTGAGGTGTGCCAGTCACTTGGACTAACTGTGTTCATGAATCTTTGGTTTTCTTCATTTTTTGCTCTGGATGAGGAGAGACCCATCATTGAATCTAGATGGCTGCTTGTAAGTTTGTTTTTTTAAAAATACATTTCATTAAAATATAATTTATGTACAGTGAAATACATAAAACTAAAGTGGTATGGGTTAATGGAATTTTTTTTTTCAGTATTCCCTCCCCCCCCCCGGCAATCAACAAAGAAAGTTTCCCTGCATATGTATAAACCTTTCCTTGACCCTCAACAACAATGAAATAATACTATATTGGTCCTTCTGTGATTGACTTATTTCACTCAGCATAATGTCCTCTGAGTTCATCCACAGTATGCAGTGTTTTGCAGACTCTACATTATTCTTTACTGCTGCATAATATTTCATTATGTGTATGTACCATAGTTTGGTCATCCACTCTTCTGCTGATGGATCTTTAGGTTGTTTCCATCTTTTTGCTATGGTAAATAATGTTGCGATGAACATGTGTGCATATATCTGTTCCTGTCCTGGCTCTCACCTCTCTAGGATATATACCTAGTAATGGGATTTCTGGGTCAAATAGTATCTCCAAATCCAGCTTTCTAAGGAATCACCACATTGCTTTCCACAGTGGTTGTATCACTTCACAGTCCCACCAGCAGTGTATGAGAGTCCCAGTCTCTCCACATCTCCACCAGCATTTGTTATTTTCTGTTTCATTGAACCTTGCCATCAGTGCTGGGGTGAGGTGGTATTTCATTGTCATTTTGATTTGCATCTCTCTGATGGCCAATGATTGTGAGCATCTCTTCATGTATTAGCTGGCCACCTGAATATTCTCCGTGGTGAAGTGTCTATTCATGTCTTTTGCTCATTTTTCAATTACATTGTTAATTCCTTTGGTGCTGAGGCATTGGAGTTTTCTGTAAATCTTTCCAGATATGTAATGATTGGCAAATATGAATTTATTGCTGTCATTTTTTATATATTTTTTCATGGTGTCGATTTCTTTGTTCCATATAATTTTCTCTGCTGAGCTGGTTTTGTTTATGAATCATGCTATCACTCCCTTCATTGCTATTGTTTTAATATTTGCTAAATATTTGTGCTGGTCCTCTTTTTTATTTTGATGTGAAGGTTTATCATTTTTCTTTGATATTACTATGTGATTTATAGTTTTCTTCCCAAGTTTAGAACAGTCTGATCTATCTTATAGTTGTCTTGACTTCCCTACTATCTAGAAGTTCTATAACAACACGGTTTTTTCTCTCTCATTGGATTGTAGTTGTCCTCATTTGTCAATCTATATCTCTGGTTTGCTGTTTACAATCTTGTAGGCTTATTTACTTTGGATACTTCCATAGCTGAGTTGTTTTTTGGGTTATATCAGCATATGCGTTAATGGTCAGTTGTTGTTGGCTGTTGTAGATTCTCTGTCCAATGGGCTCCCTTTAGCATGTCTTGTAAGATTGGTCTGGTTTTAACAAATTCCTTTAATTTCTGCTTATCTGGAAATGTCTTAATTTCACCACAGTATTTGAGGGGCAGTTTTGTTGGGTACATAATTCTTGGTTGGAAATTTTTCTCTTTCAGAATTTTATATATACCATCCCATTGTCTTCTCGCCTGCAAAGTTTCTGCTGAGAAATCCGAGCTTAGTCTTATCAGTTGCCCCTTGTAGGTAACTTTTCATTTTCCTGTGCTTTTCTCATGGTTCTTGCTTTGTCTTTTGTTTTGGTGAGTTTGTTGATAATGTGTCTTGGTGATTTTCTTTTGGGGTCTATCCTCTTTGGAGTTCGTTGGACTTCCTGAATGGATATATCCTCATCTTTCATTATAGCAGGAAAATTCTCTTCCAACAAATCTTCAACAATTTTCTGTATGGTTTTATTTGTCTCTTCCTGTTCTGGAATTCTGATTAACGTAGGTTATTCTTTTGGTGGTATCCCACACAAACCTTAGGCTTTCTTCATTTTGTTTTGATATTTTTTCTGATTTATCCCTTTTCAAAGAAGGGTTCAGGTATTTGCCTTCAGTCTCCCTAATTCTGTCTTCCATTGATTCAATTCTGCTCCTTTGCCCATTCAATGTCTTATCTATTTCTGAAAATTTAGAATTAATCTGGATTTCTGTGTGTAGATTTTGTATCATCCCTAATTTTTCATTTATTTTGTCATTTTGTTCTTGTATTGTCTTTTGAAATTGTTCTAGGGTTTTCTCTGTGTTTTTCTTGATCTGTCTCTCAATTTGTTGAAGGATACCTATATATAATTCTTTTGAATTCCGAATGAGGGAGTTCCAATGCTCCATCTTCCTCCAGGATGTGTTTTGGGTCTGTATCCTGGTCCCTTGTTTCTCCTGCTTTATCTTGCTTCTTTGTGTGGATTGTGATGGTCAGTTGTCTCAGAGGCATTATGACATTCTTGTGTTTATATTTAGTTGGTGATGGCATGTTGGAGTGACTTGCCCACAGTTTTCATTTTGTTTTGTTTGTATGTAATCTACACAAGCAGGGTACTGTGCTGTGCTCCTCTATTCACTAGTTGACAGCACTTATACTCACCACATGTCTCCTTTCCTGTTGTCAGCCTGTCGTATGTCCCTGCCGACTTTGTCAAACAGAGCCTATTCTTAGGTCCCTAGAATCTGAATGAGGATGCTGTCACATTAAAATCCAAAACAGTTGCCACTTGTAAAGATTTTAAATGGCTGCACCCTCAGTCACTTTAAATATCCAAAATGGCTGCTGCTTAGAAACATTCAAAATGGCTGCACCTTGGTCACTTTAAATATCCAAAATGGCTGCCATGTGTAAGCAATCAAAATGGCTGTGCCTTCCAGACAGCAGCTCACATTGTCTCCCTCCTTGCTGTTTCCCTTCCTAGTTATAGGCCACCAGTGCATTCATCCCTGCAGCCCTTGATGACCAGGGCTTATCTTTAGGTCAGTTCTCAGGTCCTAACACCAGTTGGAAATATTCAGGCTGTTGGTCCCATCAGAGTAGCTGATAGTCCACAGTTCAGACCATCTCTGTACTCACTGTTTTCATTCAGGTATTTCCACTAGTTGGTGTCTAATCCACTTCTGTATAGTTCTTGCAAAGCTCAGGGCTCCAGGATTATCTTCTGTGTCTCTTGTCAATTGTTTTTTTTTTTTGTTGTTGTTGTTGAAAAGAGTCTGTGTCACTTGTCTGGCTAATTATTCCTCCATTTTACCAGAAGTCCTGCTTGTAAGCTTTTAAAATCCTAGTTGCTACTTGCCAAAGTAGGATGTGAAACAATGTTTTTGTACTATGTCATGCCAATTGAGCTCAGAAGGAAGGTTGGGCAATCCTACTTCCGTAGTGATACTGCCTCGGAAACCAAAGGAGGGGTCGCTATGAGTCGGGGCCGACTCGATGGCACATAACAACAACATGCCAATTGAGCTTGTTGTCTCCTGCGACCATGGTCCTGAGCCCACAGGTCCAACTGCTCACTCCCCCTGGGTAGCTGGCTATGGCCAAGAAGTAACTACAACTTTGTCCCTTGTCAGCACTACTCTACACCTGGGAATTCTTACAGAACATACCAATACACTTGCAGAAATATTGTCTTTCAACCCTATACATGGTCTTGGGTACACTCCTCCCTGCATATACATAACTAATAGTTCAGCCTGTCCACTTATCTATCCACCATATATCCATATTTTTCTTCACCAACAACACAGTACTGTATGTACAAAATGGTTCATCTTGTTGTCTATATCTCCCATGCACCTATTTATATCTTCCTCTTCCTCAGTGCCACCATGTTGATCACTCACATTTGGTACATTGCCCTTCTCTTCACCCAAATCAATATTTATCTCTATCTATCTAACAGCATTCCCTCCATTGCCCTCCCACCCCTGGTAACCAACAAAGAAAATTTCCTTCCATAGATAAACCTTTCCTTGACTTTTACAATAAAGGACTAATATAATATTTGTCCTTCTGTGATTGACTTATTTCACTCAGTATAATGTCCTCCAAGTTCATCCACGTTATGCAGTGTTTTGCAGATTCTATGTTATTTTCTAGGGTTGCATAGTATTCCATTGTGTGTATGTACCATATTTTGGTTATCCATTCTTCAGTTGATGGACACTTAGGTTGTTTCCTTTTTTTTTTTTTTTTTTATTGCTATTGTAAATAGTGCTGTGATTAACATGAGTGTGAGGATATGCTCAACTCTTGACTCTTTTTTCTTGGTGGTAGGTCCATCCTTCTCTACTCTCTTCTCACTCCTTTTATCTCTTGTAGGATAAAAAGTGATTCAGACCACACAGGAAACTCCCTTTATGTCAGTTCAAGGCTATGATCTGAGTAAGGGTATTGAATCACACCCTAATCCCCTTACAATTGATTGGCAGATTGCATTATGAAGGATGGTTACATTATTACATAACTGCCAATTTATATCTTTATATAACAGCCAAACCACTGAGAATCATGGCCAACCATGTTGACATGTATTTTGGGGGAACACAATTCAATCCATGAACATGATTTATTTGAGATCAGATTCAAAATGGCTGACACAGAAGACATGAGTAAATTACATGAATAGGTGGATCAAACCACCTAATCTAACTATGTTGCAGTCTTTGCCTTTTAGCTCACTGTAATGATTTTGGGAGCTACTGTCCTTTTAATCTGCTGTCAGAGACAGAAAAAAAGAAAAGAAAAAGGTGTGTGTGTGTGTGTGTGTTTAACGTGGAAATCAGCCTGATACATTAAACTGCTGCAGCTTCACAGCTCCACCTACAGTTTTCCCTAAATGCAAGAACAGATTGTCTTCAGTGGACAGCAGTTAAAAGAAATGTACTCAGTTGGGAAAAAGCTCATTTGCTCATCAGCCTTATATATAAAAAAAAGGATTAAACTGAGATTAAAAATGTACACAGACTTTTTAGCTACATCAAATACATCAGCTGGTCAAATAGGAACTTAGATGGAATAAGATTGCAAAATCAGAGACAAAGTCTTCTCGGGAAGGTGAATATGGGTGGAATTAGGAAACAGGTACAAAGTCTATGGATCTTTGTGCTTAATATTAGAGTGTCCTTCTGAGGATAATCAACAGAGCAGAGACTCAGCAGTAGGTAGGCAGCATGATCCATTTGTTCAATGTCTTTCAATCTTAGCAGGCTTAGTGCCTGAGCAATGATGTCCTAACAGAGTAACACTGGAAGCAGGGATCAGTACTAGGTATGGTCCAACATCATTGGTGTCTTGTCAACAAAACTACTGGACACCCAACCTGTCCGTAGTAGAATGAATTTACCTTCAAAATGGAACAGAGACAATACTGATGGCACAGAAATTACTGTGGAGAATTAGCTGGCTAGAGGGTAGCAAGTGAATTTTGGTACATATGATATTAGTACAAAACTGAGGAAACTGAAGGACTCCTACAAATGGTACTGTGTCAGTCTTAGTAATAATGCTGACAGAGATAATTCTAGACTAACAATTTATGACTGGGCTGTGTAGGCCTTTGAACATTGGTTAGAGGCTTTCTGATGAGTTTTGACATAGACAAATTCAAATTGTCACAGAATAATTTCACCCTAGGTCACAAAGTTGCAAATTTCTATTTGTACCTTCATATGAACTATGGCACTGAATTTGTAGGTTTTGTCCAAAAGAAGGTTAATAAGATAACTGAAATTTCAACAAATCCTTCTTGGATAGCTGGCAGTAACAACATCCAATTTTGCATCACTGCTAAATACTAGCTTGCACTAGCTAATACTAGATTGTAGAACTTCTGAATGCAGTCAAGTAACTAAAGCTATACTGAGTCTATGTAAGGATACTCAGACACTTCAACCAGGTGGCAAACTTATCCTGTCAGCTTAAATTGATGGGAAGAACATTGGACTAGAAGCTTAAAATGACTTTGAGTAAAGTATCAGATTTGACTCAGGAGACTGACAGAAATGAATCTACAATATTTTAGATTTAAGATTCTTTGATGAAACACCAAGCATTATTTTAAGATTGTAATTCTCCTTATAATGATGTCTAGAAGTAATAAGTCAATTCTAAGTGAAGTACTTAAAGGTGTACATAGAGATTGTCATGTTTTTGAAACATTTCGGTTTAGTTATTCAGTATTATTTTAAATGTGTTCCTCAGTGATGTGCAGTATATATTATAAAAGAAATGAGCCAATTATCTAGTTGTTATATCATAGACACTACTTTTTATGACTTTTAAACATATTGGTATTTGTGCTATAATTGTATATTTGGTTTTAGGTGAGAGCAAATTAAATCCATCATTTTG
Organism: Orycteropus afer afer; assembly: GCF_000298275.1. Taxonomy (NCBI): domain Eukaryota; kingdom Metazoa; phylum Chordata; class Mammalia; order Tubulidentata; family Orycteropodidae; genus Orycteropus; species Orycteropus afer. The sequence goes on from NW_006921594.1 coordinate 23,524,429, forward strand.
CTAACATAATTTTTCATAAAATATAAGATGTGGTAACATATAAAAAATTACCATTAGCTTCAAACCATAAAACAGCATGTGGGGAGAAACTTACCCAAGCTTGAAGAAAGAATCTCTTGAAAAGATTAGAAAGAATAATTCCTAATGATCTTATATGGCTGAATATACTTCTTATTCACACTAGCCAGAATGAAAAAAAAAAAATTATATTCATATCCAAAAGAGTTTTGATTCCAAAATGGGGAAAAATAGTGCTCAGGGAATTGGGAAATTGATTTTTTCCTGCTGAAAAACTCTTAAAAATAACACTCAAAAGGACCAAATTACTTAGACTATACTATTCAAATTACTTCAAATTAACTATAGTATAGAACAGCACTCAAGACTATTTATAGAAATACAAAAAATCAACACCTAACAAGGTAAAATTCACAATGTGTTGCATTCAATAAAAATTGCTGGGCATAACTTTTTTCTTTGTGTTTCTCAACTACCAATGATTTTCTAAATATGTACTACTTAGTATGAATTGTGTTGTAATGTGACAGGTACGAAATGTGTTGTAATGTGACAGGTATGGATTATATTGTAATGTGACAGGTGCTTTCTTAAGTGTTATGGAATCATTATACTGGAAATATTCTTTAAAAAAAAAAGAAAAATAGAAACCCTCATAAAGTCTTCAAGTATATGATGTTACACCAATTTAAAGACTATATGTAATATATAGAAGCTCTGGTGACACAGTGCCTAAGGTGTTTGACTGCTAACCAGAAGGCTGGTGGTTCAAATCCACCAGCCACTCCTCAGAAGGAAAGTTGGGCAATCTACTTCCATAGTGATACTGCCTCAGAAACCCAAGGAGGGGTCGCTAAGAGTTGGATCTGACTCAACGGCAGCAAGGTTTTTTTTTTTTTTTTTGGTTATGCTAACCAGAAGGCTGGCAGTTCAAACCCACCAGCCACACCTTGGAAGGAAGATGGGGCAATCTACTTCCATATTGATACTGCCTCAGAAACCCAAGGAGGGGTTGCTATGAGTCGGGGCTGACACAACGGCACATAACAACAACAACAACAATATATATTTCAGTCATAATTAAATTAATAGCTATGAAATAAGTGTTCAATTTTAGAATTAGTCCATTGTCACTAATATTCTAGGTACCTATGTGATTCTCCTGGACCTTATCACCTTATTGTTACCTCCAGGAGGAAACCACTCTTTTGAATTATGAATTGACCATATCTTTGTCTTTTTCAAATGAGATTTAACAGTATAGCAATATGTTCTTCAAAAAAAAGCCAAACTCACTGTGGTCAAATAAGTTCCTACTCATAGCAACCCTTCCTTGGGTTTCTGAAGTGGTATCACTAGGGAAGTAGATTGCCCAATGTTCTGGTTACCTAATACCACTCTGACAAGAATATATCACAAATGGGATGGCTTAAACAACCAAGAGTTTATTCTCACAATTTGGGACTTTAAGTCCAAGTTCAAGGTGCCAAGCTCTAGGGGCTGGGTGAAAGCCCCTCAGCCTTGGGCTTCAGCTCTGCCTCCAGCTTCCAGTCCACTGAAGCTGGAGGCTTTTCTTTACTCAGACAGCTGCTGGCTGCTGAGACTGACAAGCCCAAGGTTGACAAGTAAAAAGGCACAGTCCTGATGCTACCAAACCACACATGGGCCATCAACTCAAGTCCATTATAAGTACCAAGGTCAGCAGAGCATGGCAGGCTGCTTCTGAACAATGGCACAGCTACATGCAGGGTCCAAGCATGCCATAAGCTAGAGACCATTCCCCAAGGCTTCTGCTTATATGCAGGAAGCAGACCACATCCCTAAGGCAGCTACTCAGCTGCTCACAGTAGATTCCACCATGGAGTTGATTACCAGTCTCATCATGGGGAATACTACATCCAGCTGCCCAGCCACTCAACCAGCCTCAGCCAGGTTGACACACAAATTGAACTACCACAACCAACCTTCCCTCCCAGGAGTGAATGGTGGGTTTGAACCACAGACCTTCTGGTAAGCAATCGTATGCCTTAGGCATTACAACACCAAAGCTCCCAATATGTTCTTAAACATGTTATTTATTTTTTATATTATTTATAGGAAATTATGTGTACAGCATGAGGTCAATGAGAGATAGTAAAAGAAAGATTGAGGAAAATGTGCTAACAATCTAAATGCTTACTTTTAAGTTATTTTTGTTTTCAATGTACATATCTCTTTTTTCCAAAGTTTTTACAATCAATCTGCTTATGATATTGTTAATTCCATTTTCATGTGGTAAGTATATATGTAACAAAACATCTGCACTTTCATGTACAATTAAGTGATAAGGCTTGTGATAATTTTGATAATAGCAGACAACAATGAAAATTTTAAATGACATTTATGGAGACTTCATTGTGGCAATCATGGCAGGGTAGTTATGATTTTTCTTCTGCCTATGGGAAATGTGGAACCTTGAGTACTCAGAAATTCTAATCAAGATGTAAAGAAGGCAACCTGACACTATTCTGGAAAATAACCCAAATCTGGTATGTCACGGAGCTCATCATCTCCAAGCAGTATCAGAGTCCGGCAGGAAATTAAGAGTTTACACTGCAACATATAGCACAATGGCAGATGATTCAACAGCAAATGGGAGCTGAAGTATCTGAGGAAAGCAGTGGAGAAACTTCAGATACTTACTTGGCTAATATACTAGAGGCTTTTCTTGCCTTAAAGAATGATCCTAAGAGAATCAGCTGTACTCAAGCTTGAGAGGATGTCAAAATTAAATCATAGAGATTAAGAACAGTTGGAAAAAGAAGAGTGAAACCCAGCATTAGCTAATTTGAATTAATTTATATTTGTTTCTAAATTACTTAGATATTATTTTAAAATAATGATTATTCTACTAAATGTATGGCTTTGTTGTTATAATATAGATTTTTATTTAGTTAAGGAAAGCCCTAAAAGAGATGGAAAGTTTTGAAACCTGAAGTTAAAACTAAGCATCGCCATGTAATAGTTGGCTGTTAATCAAAATCAAGATCAGTACACTTATGAAACGATAGCTTCTGAACCACTGGCTTTATTAATTAAAGTCTGTTATTGGTAAACATAACAGCCAACTCAAAATAGTTAATAAGTCATATAAGATGTAGTCAGTGTTGTCTGGATGACAAGTATATTGGAAGACAGAGACTTTAGTTTTTTTTTTTAAAGTTTATGACAGCATTACTTTGATAAACTGCAATATTAATGTGGTTTTGATTTAAAAAAAAATAGGAAAGAAAAATATACAGGCTCTGTTATTAACTTGGCATACATTTACCTTATGAAAAATTCATACAATTATAATGCAAAAACACACTCTAAGGTAGAATAATTTAACTTGATTAATTCCTAAACTCACTACGTTCTGTATCTTTTCCCGTGAAATATTTCTCTCATACTTTTCATATTCTCTTCAACATTAAGCTAAGGCACCTACATTTATATAAATCCAGGTATGTTTGAGGTGTGATTCAAGCCATATATTCCCATTCAGAGAACTATTTTTAAACACTCCATCTTGTGTAAGACATCTTATTTTATTATGTACCAGTTCAAAGATACATGATGAAAACTTTCCATTCCTACCTATTGAGATTTCTCCTCAGTTTCCATTTATTTGCACAAATATTAAACAGAAACAAAAAGAATTATTTGAATATTTTGTTTCCTACCAATTATTCTTATCCTATTTCTTCCCTGTTAATAGTGGCCTCCAGATGGGAATGAGCTTGTGGAATCTAAAAATTAGCTATCATCAAGACCTCTAAAGGTTTAGATCACATTGTATAAGTTTCTTTCCCATATTTCTGAAACATCTGTGGAAGGCTTTACATCATCATCATCCCCTTCTGGCTCTATTTTCCTGCTTCTGCTTAATGAGCTTAGTTTATGGATTATTTTGTTTTCTGCATATGTAGTTCCTGTTCAGCCTCACATGGACCCAGATGTGGAACTCAGGCCATTTTCTTAATGTTCACAAAAATAAACTCTGTTACTCAATGTCTGTGCTTGTGCATAGACATGCATGATTACATGGAGGGAAGGAGAAAAATGTTATATCCCATAAAGACAAACAACTTTGTAAAGGAAATTGAACATCCTTCTCATATTTAATAATGAGGACTCCCCACCCCCAAACCATTCTTCCTGACTATACAGTGCCATCTAAATACTTATGTCTCCATTTTCTCTCTCACAACTTTATTTCACCTATTCCTCAATTCTTCCATACCAGCCATGTAGAAAATGGCATATACACGGAACTAAGAGGATGGCTCACTTCAGGAGCTATTAAAGGCACAGGACTGGTCTAAAAATGAGTAGGTTAAGAAGAGCTTGTGACCGAGGCAAATTCAACATTTCAAACTGGGAAAGAGGATGGAGTCGGTAAAAAGAACTAAGACAAGGAAAATAAAATAAAATTGCAGCTTCTTCTGGTTACCCAGTGCCACTCTGACAGGAACATACCACAATTGGGATGGCTTGAACCAACAGGAGTTTATTCTCGTACAGTTTGGAGGCTTTAACTCCAAGTTCAAAGTGGCAGGCTCTAGGGGCTGTGTGAAAGCCCCTCAACCTTGGCTTCAGCTCTGCTTCCTGCTCTAGGCCCATTGAAGCTGGAGCCTTTTCTTCACTCAGACAGCTGCTGGCTGCTGAGGTTGATGAGCCTAAGGTTGACAAGTAAAAACACACAGTCCCAGTATTACCAAATAACATGGCAGGACACCATTCAAGTCCAGATGAAGTCCCAAGATCAGCAGGGTATGGCAGGCTGTTGAACAATGACTTGGCTACATGCAGGGTTCAAGCATGTCAAAAGGCTAGATAGAGACCATTCCCAAAGCTGCTTCTTATATATGGGAAGCAGACTACATCCCTAAAGCAGCTACTGAGCTGCTTGTGGCAGATCCCACTATGAAGTTGATTGCCAGTCTCATCTTGGGGAATAACCACCACCAGCTGCCCAGCTACTCAACGAGGCCCAGCTAAGTGACATACAACCTTAACTACCACACAGCTTAAAAGAAAAAAAAAAAAAAGCTAAGAAAAGGTAAACATTGATTTCAGAGGAATCCACTAGAGTGTGGAATCAGAATCAATAAAAGGAAATCATTCAAATACGGATGAAGTAATCAACAGTATCAAATGGCAGTGATAGGTTGAATAACAGGAGAACTGTGAATTAACAATTGGACATGGCAAGCAGAAGGTTCTTGATAACTTTGTCAAGACAAGTTGTAATAAAAAGTTTTGAATGCAAACTTTAGCATTAGGCCAAGGCAAAATTTGAAAGTGATACATTGGAGATGGTAAGTCTTGGGAGATTCAGTATACTTACTGAGTTTAAATCTTTCCTAACTAAAAATGTTATACAGCATAACTTTCAAAAATAATTGTCTGTACTTATTATAGGAGCTCTGGTAGTGTAGTGCCTAAGGCACTTGACTGCTAACCAGAAGGCTGGTGGTTCAAACCCACCAGCCACTCCTCGGAAGGAAGGATGGACAATCCTACTTCCGTAGTAAAACTGCCTCGGAAACCCAAGGAGGGGTC
>NW_006921594.1:23530132-23537955 GCF_000298275.1 Orycteropus afer afer
TGGTGGTTCAAACCCACCAGCCACTCCTCGGAAGGAAGATGGGGCAATCTAGTTCCATAGTGATACTGCCTCGGAAACCCAAGGAGGGGTCGCTACGAGTCGAGGCCAACTCCACGGCACATAACAACAACAACAACATACTTATTATAGTGAGCTCTGGTAGCGTAATGAATAAGGCACTTGCCACTCCTTGGAAGGAAGATGAGGCAATCTACTTCTGTAGTGATACTGCCTCGGAAACCCAAGGAGAGGTCGCTATGAGTCAGGTTCGACTCAATGGCACATAACAACAAAACAACAAGTATACTGAGTCTAGGGAAGTGTATACTCATAAGATAGGACACATCTTAGTATAATTGTAGGCTGATGAGTATCATAGATCATAGAAGGAAAATTTATGATGCCAATGAAAGAAAAATTAGATGAGAAAAATGTGAGCTAGGACTCATGCGGCTGAGTTGATTTTCGTTAGAAGCAGAGGGCAATTATCCATTTGACCAGACAGAAAGGCAAATTACATCAGTGGAAGTAGACAAGTTCATACATTTGCTGATAGGAGGTATTTCTTGTTTGGCCACCTGCATTCTCTTCGAGAAATGAGAGAAAATATACTGAGCTATAAGGTGGAACATTTGATGTGGTATTCTCTATTATTAGCAAAGACCATAAAAGCAGTGTGTCTGAACATCAGACATTTTGAATAGTTTTTCAAATGTTTAGGGAAAATTGTAACTTTTAGTTAAATTTACTTTTCTTTGATAATATATAAGTACATTTTTTTTTAAATAAAAATTCCTCCATAGAAATATAAGGAGGACTGGAAATAGGAAAGGATAAATCTAAGCTGATGTATGACTTATTAAGAATTTGTGTTTGTCTTAGTTCTTTGAATTTTTAAACTCTGTCTGCCATGCTTTGGAGTAACTGAGAGTTCAAGACTTTAACAAATAACCTTGCAGCTTGGTCACAATATCTTTTATTCAAGAAATGCAGGGTAAATAGCCATATAGAAAAAATATCAGAAGACACTACACAGCAGGCCGGTAGGTAGGTTTGAATCTTTAGGATAATGTTTTGTGGTTTGTTTTTTTCAACTAATGGAACTACATTATGAATATTAGGATGTGTTATTTTAATCTCTACTCTAGAATATTTACATAAATAACATAATTATGTTTAGCCATACAGCAAAACATCACACTAGTAGCTAGTTTTGCAATGTATATAGTTAATGGAAACTGATTTTTTTTCCTTTCTAATTTTTATTGTTGTTGTTGCTTTCTTTATACATTGAAACAAAGAGTAATAAAAAAGGGGAAATTAAAGCAGGGTAAATGTGCAGGTTTCTTTCTACTACTACAATTGTTTATTGTTTCAGTAAAGGATTTCCATGGTATATTAAAATCAATTCCCTGAGGATGAAGTTATGAAATTTAGATTTCATGAACATTACCAGAAGTTAAATCTCTCATAGGTGGTCAGCTGAGGTGTATGTTGCCAAAAATAAAATCTACGAGTTAGAAATTAAGTGTGGTGTGCCAAAGATAATATTGCTAAAAGCAATTTTGCCAAAATATTTCTGGAGTTAAATTTAAGGTATGTTCTCTGTTATATGGTCACTTAGGTATATAACACTTTGCAATTCAGTATTTCGAGGTTCAATTGTTATTTACTTACTGCATATGTATCTCTACTGTAAGAGATAAATTTAACTTTTCCATTGGGTTAAGGAGTCTTAAATGAAATAACTTTAGGAATAATGTTAACTTTATTCAAAATGAATTATTAATACATTCATTGTTCTTCAATAACCTTGAACTAATGTAATTTTCCATAAAAATTATTTCTCCAATGTAGTCTTAAAGCATTTGCTTGGAAGTTCATTTTATTAACAGAATTCTCAATTTATTACTTACTCATATTTGCAACCTCTGAATCTCAGGGTATTGCCTTCTATGTCAGTCCTCATATTGAACCAATTACAAAGCTCTTCCAATTAATCTTTTCTGATCTTTTCTATTTATTTGTTCCTATTCATGCCCTCCAACATCTTGGTCCAAGTTCTTTGCTCCCTACGCTTTAGTTATTGAAATGGCTTCCTGTAGCAATGAACACTGAATCTTTCTCTTCTTGGACACACAGAAAAACATCTTTTCCCAAGCATCATGGTGGTCAGTTGTACCATGTCACTGAACAGTAGCCATTGGAATCTAAGTGGAAGTAACCTACAGCACTTCCAGATGGCTTTCTCCTTCTGTCTCATAAAGGACAAACATAGGCATTTTGAATGTTGTTGTCAGGTGCCATCGAGTCATCTCCAACTCATAGTGACCATGTGCAACAGAATGAAACACTGCTTTGTCCTTTGCCAGCCTCATAATCCTTGCTGTACCTGAGCCCATCATTGCAACCACTGTATCAACCCATCTCATTAAAAGACTTCCCCTCTTTCATTGACCCTCCACCTTACCAAGCATGATATTCTTCCCCAGGGAATGAGCCCTTCTGACAACATGACCAAAGTAGGTCAGAGTCAAAAATTGGAGCCTGTGTTTCTGAATTATGGATTAGAGGAGATCCAGGAAATATGTGAGCAAAAACTTAGCTGCTGAGAGTTCATTTATCATCTCTTCAGATCAGCTACCCTTACTTAACTTGAACACATTTTGAGATGTCTCCCTGCCTCAGAACATTTCAATTACCTTTTGCAGTAAACTGCCGTAATAGTTTTCCAAAATCTTGTTTTGATCGCGCCAATTTCTTGCTTAAATCTGTCAGTGGTTTCCCAGTGCCTAGGACTTGCGATATAGTCTTCCATGTTTGATTTCCTTTATTAAAAAAAAAAAAAAAAGAGAGAGAGAGAATTTGGTATGCACTGGCACAGTAGAATAAATACAAAGATAACCCACAAAAGAAAAAAAAATACAAACCCAGGGCCATTGAGTTCATGCCAACTCATAGTGACCCTATAGGGCAGAGTAGAACTGCCCTATAGGGCTTCCAAGACTATAAATCTTTAGGGAAGCAGAACTGCCTCATCTTTCTCCCATGGAGCAGTAGGTAGGTTTGAACCTCTGACATTTTGGTTAGCAGCCCAATACATTAACCATTGCACCATCAGAACTCTATAAAAGAAAGAAGTAAATTTTAAATAGCACTAAATATAAGTTTGAAAAAATATATATATATAGCACTTCTACTTTGGTTAGATGTGGCCTGATCTAGGGACTGGAACAAATGTGATTAACAAAATAAGTAGTATATGCATCTTTTAGGTAAGTTTTTTTTTTTTTTTTTTTTAAGAGCGTTCCTGAAGTGGTTATCATCAGAATGTACTTCAGATGCCCCAGATAATTTTTATATAGTGTGTGAATGTTCTCAGATGGGGAACATGTTTGACCAATTCAATTTTAAACATAAATCACCATTATGATGCAACAATATTTGACTATCTCATCAAAAGTATTTTTATCAACTTCAAGTTTCTTTTCTCAAACAATTCTCTGAAATTAATCATATGAACACATATCAGTCACTATTTCTTCACTGGCAATAGAAGCAAAATACCAATGCTAACAAAATTAAATATTATTGCCGTACATTTTATGTTCCTGAAGTCAGACAGTTTGCTTTACTAGATTCAAGTTAAATTTTTCTTCTTTAGTGTTTCCACAGTCACATTAGAGTTGACCTAATTCTAAGTTATACTTGAAGGGGAAAAACAAACAACACAGTCACAAGCTGCGGTTTCCCAGACATATGATTGAAGCCCAGAGGGAAACCTATTTTTTTTTTTTTAATTGTGATTTGGGTGAAAGTGTGCAGATCAAATTCATTTTCCATACAGCAGTTCATACACATTTTGTCTCATGACATTGACTGTAATTCCCCATAATGTAACAGCTCTCTTCCCACTTCCTCCCCGTAGTTACCTCTTTCCTGTGTCCATCCCTCCCATGCACTCCCACCTCCCTATCTGTCTCCCTATGCAAACACTGCCCTTCTGTTCTCCCATGATTGATCACTCCAGGGAGAGAATCTACTTGATGGAATGGTCAAATGTGCACCCCATATGCCTGTCTATTTTTTGGCTAGAAGCCACAGAAGTGAGTTCAGTTTCAAAACTGAAGGGTGGCTAGGGGCCATATCTCCGGGGTCTCAACAGGCTCTATCAGACCAGCAAACCTGGTCTTTTTATTTTTTTTTCTTTAATTATTTTGAGTTTCGCTCCACATTGTTCTCCTTTCTGCTCTATCCAGGATCTTCAGCACCTATCTCCTCTGAGTGGTTGACAGTGATAACCAGGCACCATCCTTTTCTTGTGTTCTCATGGTCATATAGGCTGAGGATCTCATGGTCTACTAGTCCTTCATCCTAATTATTCCCTTGCATCTCTGGTTTTCTTCATTCTTTGCTCTGAACGAGGAGAGACCCATCATTGCATCTAGATGGCCCCTAGCAAGCTTTTAAGATCCCAGTTGCTACTCACCAAAGTAGGATGTAGAACAATGTTTTTGCGTAGAATGTTATGCTAATTGATTTTGATAACCCCTGCGACCATGGCCCCAAATCCACAGGTCCAGCTACTTGCTCCCTCCAGGTAACTGACTGTGGCCAAGAAGCCACCACGCCCTTGCCCTTTGTTGGCTCTACTATACACCCGGAAACTCTTACAGCACATACAAATACTCATGTAGAAACACTGTCTGCTAACTCTGTACATGGTCATGGGCACACTACCTCCTGCCTAGAAATACTAAATTTTAATGTGTTGTCTACATGCAGGATAACAGAGCTGTCAGCATTACAACTAACTGGGAAACTGCATCAGGCAGTATACCCACAAGTGGCAGGCATGACATAATTTCAGAGATTTTAAAAGTACATATTAAATGAAGTGACGGTAGCAAAGTTTTTCTGAAAAGTCTATCTGAAAGTAATCCAATTTTACTCTTAAGGCTACTACTCTTCATGTTTGTAAGCAAAGTCATAAAAATCAGCCTCTCTTTTCTTTGATAGTAACTAGTACTGTTCCATAAGGTAATTGACACACTTGTTTCTAACTAGGACAAGTTCATTTTACTTCTTTGGCCATCCTGCTGCCTTATAGTTGCTGTTAGGTGCCATTAAGTTGGTTACAACTCATAGTGATGTTAAGTCAAAATAGACCTGTCCCATAGAGTTTTCAACGATGTAACCTTTACAGGAAGAAATAGCCAGGTCTTTCCTCCCACAGTCTTTCTAGTGGATTGAAACCACCAGCCTTTGAGGTAGCAGCTGAGTGCTCACCTGAAGTGTGATCAGAGTTCCTTACCCCTCTGCCTTACCCATCTACAATCCCATTTGCTTTTAATTACAATGACCATTTGTTTGTTACAAATAGTCTTGGAACATGCTGCTTGTTCTGGCATAACTATTCTAGTTGGATAATAAATTACATTTCTGAAGGTATTTTGCAAAAATTTAAACAATATAATTTTTCTTCAATAATTTCCTGAGCAAGCCACATAATTAGAAATGTTTTCTCAGAATAAACTAATTAAATACATATCAAATTATAATTTATCTAAAAAGACAATTCATAAAAATAGTTTGGATACTTTGAATTTTATACTTGTCTGTGTATTATTTACTAAGTTTTTATTGTAATGAAAAATATAAGCAATAATGGTGTTGTTGTTGTTGTTATGTGCCATCCAGTTGGCCCCGACTCATAGCAACCCCTCCTTGGGTTTCCACAGAAGTAGGATTACCCAACCTTCCTTCCAAGGAGTGGCTGGTGGGTTTGAACCACCAGCCTTGTGGTTAGCAGTCAAGTGCTTTAGCCACTATGCTACCAGAGCTCCTAATGGTAGTGAGTGACAAATCTTTTCATAGGTGTTTATTTTTAAACCTTAGATATGTCTGGGAATTAAATATAAGATTTGTAATTCTTATTTAATGGGGAAAGGAGAGGGCCCAAGGTAGGCAGACATGGGTCTCCAGGGCTGCTTCTCACTTGGGGGCAGCTTAAGCCTGGGGCCTGAGGTAGTGGACCAAGGCCTCAGGGGCTGATTTGCAATTGGGGACGGCTCTATGTTCAGGCCCAGGTAGGTAGGCACAGGGCTCAGTGGCTGCTTTTTGCTTGGGGGGGGCTCTATTTTAAACCCAGGACCCAACGTAAGCAGGCATGGGGCTCAAGAGCTACTTTTTACTTGTGGGTGTCTCTATTTTAAGCCCAAGACCCAAGGTAGGCGGGTACAGAGGGCTTAGGAACAACTAAGGGAGACAAACTTGTCTGTCAGCTTGTTGTCCTATGGTGCCTTACATGTTGCTGTGAGTCTGGAGGCTATGCCACTGGTATTGAAAAATCCGAGCAAGGTCACACATTGTGGACAGGTTTCAGTGGAGCTTCCGAGCTAGGAAAGACTTGGAAGAGAAAAGAGGCCATCCACTTCTCAAACAATTGGCCAGTGAAAACCTTATGAATAGCAGTGAAACCCTGTCTGATATATTACTGGAAAACTTTATGAATAGCCCTGAAATATTGTCTGATATATGACTGGAAAATACGCCCATCAAACTGAAAGGCACTCAAAATTTGACTGGGGAAGAGCTGACTCCTCCAAATAGAGATGACCTTAACAATATGGATAAAATAAAGCTTTTGGGACCTCCACTGGCTAATGTACCACAACTCAAAATGAGTAAAAACAGATGCAAACATCCATTAATAATTGGAACATGGAATGTATGAACTATGAATCTAGGAAAATTGGAAGTTGTCAAAAATGAAATAGAACTCATAAAGATCAATATCCTAGCCATTATTGAGCTGAAATGGATTGGTTTGGGCCATTCTTAAGCAGACAACCATATGACCTACTATGCCAAGAATGACAAATTGAAGAGGAATGGTGTGGCATTCATCATCACAAATGATGTGTCCTGAAAGACTGTTTCAAGATCTGTCCTGAAGTACAACACTGTCAATGATAGGATAATATCTATATACCTACAAGGAAGACCAATTAATCTATGCACCAACCACCAAAGCCAAGGACGAGGAAATTGAAGTTTTCTCCAACTTCTGCAATTCTGAAATTGAACAAACAAGCAATCTTGATGTGTTGATTATCACTGGTGACTGGAATGCAAAAGTTGGAAACAAAGAAGAGTTACCAGTAGTTGGAAAATATGGCCCTGGTGATAGAACTAACACTGGAGATCATATGATAGAATTTTGAAGAACAACTAATCCATTGCAAATACTTTTTTTAATGTATTTTATTGAGATATAGTTTATGTACAGTTAAATACAAAAAGTTAAAGTGGCATGGGTCAATGCATTTTTTTTTCTTTTGTTTCAGTGTTCCCTCCCCTCCCCTCCCACCCCTGGCAACCAACAAAGAAAGTTTCCCTCCATATATATAAACCTTTCCTTGACCCTCCACAACAATGAACTAGTACTATATTTGTCCTCCTGTGATTGACTTATTTCACTCAACATAATGTCCTCCAAGTTCATCCATATTGTGCAGAGTTTTGCAGACTCTACATTATTCTTTACTGCTGCATAGCATTCCATTATGTATATGTACCATAGGTTGGTCATCCACTCTTCTGCTAATGGACACGTAGGTTGTTTCCATCTTTTTGCTATTGTAAATAGTGCTGTGATGAACATGAGTGTGCATATATCTGTTCTTGTCCTGGCTCTCACCTCTCTAGGATATATACCTAGTAATGAGATTGCTGGGTCAAATGGTATCTCCAATCCCAGCTTTCTAACAAACCGCCATATTGCTTTCCACAGTGGTTGTATCACTTCACAGTCCCACCAG
>NW_006921594.1:23538278-23548281 GCF_000298275.1 Orycteropus afer afer
TCATTTTTGTTATGTGTTTTTTTGTCATGTAGATTTCTTTGCTCCATATAATTTTCTATGCTAAGCTGGTTTTGTTTATGAATCGTGTTATCATTTCCTTCATTGCTATTGTTTTAATATTTGCTCAATATTTGTGCTGGTTCTCTTTCTCATTTTGCTGTGAAGGTTTATCATTTTTCTTTGAGGTTACCCTGTGATTTGTAGTTTTCTTCCCAAGTTTAGAACACTCCGTTCTATCTTTTAGCTGTCTTGACTTCTCTACCATTTAGAAGTTCTGTAATGACACAGTTTTTTTTCCCTCTTTTTGGTTTGTATTTGTTCTCATTTATCATTTGATGTCTCTGGTTCCCTGTTTATAATCCTGTAGGCTTATTTACTTTGGATACTTTCATAGCTGGGTTGGTTTTTGGGTTATATCATGATGTGTGTTAATGGTCAGTTATTGTTGGCTTTTGTTGCTTCTCTGCCCTAAGTGCCCCCTTTAGCATCTCTTGTAAGGTTGGTCTGGTTTTAGCAAATTCCCTGCATTTCTGTTTATCTGGATATGTCCTAATTTCACCATCATATTTGAGGGACAATTTTGCTGGGTATATAATTCTTGGTTGGAAATTTTCCTCTTTCAGGGTTTTATATATACCATCCCATTGTCTTCTCGCCTGCATGGTTTCTGCCCAGAAATCTGAGCTTAGTCTTATTGGTTGCCCCTTGTAGGTAATTTTCATTTTTCCCATGCTGCTCTCATGATTCTTTCTTTGTCTCTGGTTTTGGTGAGTTTGATGATGATATGTCTGGGTGATTTTCTTTTGGGGTCTATCTGTTTGGGGTTCGTTGGACTTTCTGAATGGATAAATTCTCATCTTTCATCATACCAGAAAATTCTCTTCCAACAAATTTTTGACAATTTTCTCTGTGATTTTATTTGTCTCTTCCTGTTCTGGAATTGTGATTACACATAGGTTATTCCTTTTGATGGTATCCCACATGAACCTTAGGTTTTCTTCATTTTGTTTTGATCTTTTTTCTGATTTATCCCTTTCCAAAGAAGTATTCAGGTATTTGCCTTCAATCTCACTAATTCTGTCTTCCATTGATTCAGTTCTGCTCTTTTGTCCATTCAATGTCTTATCTACTTCTGAAAATTTAATTTAATCTTCTGGATTTTTGTGTGTAGATTTTGTATCATTTCTAATTTTTCATTTATTTTGTCATTTTGTTCTTGTATTGTCTTTTGAAATTGTTGTAGGGTTTCCTCTGAGTTTTCCTCAATTTTGTCAGTATTTTCCTTGATCTGTCTCTCAAGTCATTGAAAATACTTAAATATAATTCTTTTTAATTCCTTATCACGGATGTGTTTTGGATATGTATCCTGGTCCCTTGCTTCTCCTGCTTTATCTTGCTTCTTTGTGTGGACTGTGATGTTCTGTTCTCTCAGAGGCATTGTGACATTGTTGTGTTCCTATTTAATTGGTGATTGTATGTTTGAGTGACTTGCCCATGATTTCCATTTACTTTGTTTTGTTTGTATGTTGTCTACACAAGCAGGATACTTCACTGTGCTCCTCTGTTGACTATTTGACAGCACTTATACACTCACCAGCTGTCTCATTTCCTGTTATCAGCCTGTCATATGTCCCTGCCGACCTTGTCAAACAGAGCCTATTCTTAGGTCCCTGGAATCCAAATGAGAATGTTATCACTTTAAAATCCAAAATGGTTGCCACTTGTAAAGATTCAAAATGGCTGGACCCTTGGTCACTTTAAATAACCAAAATGGCCGCCACTTGTAAACATTCAAACTGGCTGTGGCTTAGTCACTTTAAATATCTAAAATGGCTGCCATGTGTAAACAATCAAAATGGCTCTGCCCTCTGGACAGCAGAAAGTCAACAGCTCAGGTTGTCTCCCTCTTTGCTGTTTCCCTTCCTAGTCATAGGCCACCAGCACAATCATCCCTGCAGCCCTTGGTGATCAGGGCTGATCTTCAGGTCAATTCTCAGATCCCAACACCACCTGGAAATATTCAGGCTCTTGGTCCCATCAGAGTAGCTGACAGTCCACAACTCCAACTGTCTCTGTACTCACTGTTTTCATTCAGGTTTTTTCCACTAGTTGGTGCCTAATCTACTGCTGTATAGTTCCTTTCAAAGCTCAGGGGTCCAGGATTCTCTTCCTTATCTCTGTCAATTGGTTTTTGTTTTCTTTGTTGAAGGTCTGTGTCGCTTGCCTTCTTATGCCTTCATCTTACAGGAAGTCCACAAATACCTTTTTTTAACAATGTAAGTGATGGCTATACACATGGACTTCACCAGATGGAATGCCCAGGATTCAGATTGACTACATCTGTGGCAAGAGGCATTGGAGAAGTTCAATATCGTCAACCAAAACAAAGCCAGGAGTTGATTGTGGAACAGACCATCAATTGCTTATATGCATATTCAAGTTGAAGTTGAAGACAATTAAAACAAGTCCACAAGAGCCAAGATATGACCTTGAGTATATCCCTCCTAAATTTAGAGACCAATTACATAATATATTTGATGTATTGAATACATCAAGAAGAACATCATTCATGAAGAAAACATGAGGTCATTAAAATGACAGGGAAGGGAGAAAAGACCAAAATGGATGTCAGAAGAGACTCTGAAATTTGCCCTTGAGCAGAGAATAGCTAAAACAAATGGAAGAAATGACAAAAGAACTGAACAGATTTCAAAGAGTAGCTTGAGAAGATAAAGTCAATTATTATAATGAAATGTGCAAAGACCTGAAGTTAGAAAAGCAAAAGGCAAGAACACACTAAGCGTTTCTTAAACTGAAATAACTGAGAAAAAAAAATTAAATCTTGAGTTGCAATATTTAAAGATGCTATGGGGAAAATGTTAAACGATTCAGGAAACATCAAAAGAAAATGAAAAGAAGACACAGAGTCACTGTGCCAAAAAAGAATTGGTCAATGTTCATCCATTTCAAGAGGTGATCAAGAACCAATGGTACTGAAAGAAGAAGTCAAACCTGCACTGAAGGAATTGGTGAAGAACAAGGCACCAGGAATTGATGGAATGCCCATTGAGATGTTTAAACAAATGGATGTCACACAGGAGGCACTCACTTGGCTATGCCAAGAGATTTGGAAGAGAGCTAACTAGCCAACTGACAGGAAGAGATTCATATTTGTACACATTCCAAATAAAGTAATCCCACAGAATGTGGAAATTATCGAATAATATCATTAATATCACACGCAAGTAAAATCTTACTGAAGATAATTAAAAAATGGTTGCAGCAGTATATAGACAGGAAGCTTCCAGAAATGCAAGCTGGATTCCAAGGAGAATGTGGAATGAAGGATATCATTGCTGATATCAGATGGATCTTAGCTGAAAGCAAAGAATACCAGAAATTCTTTTACTTATTTTTTATTGACTATGCAAAAACATTTGATTGTGTAGATCATAATGAATTGTGGATAACATTGAGAAGAACGGGAATTCTAGAACACTTAATTGTACTCATGAGGAACCTGTATATATACAAGGAGGCTATCATTCAAACAGAACAAGGGAATACTGCATGGTTAAAAATCAAGAATGGAATGTGTCAAGGTTGTGTCCTTTCACCATACTTATTCAATTTGTATGCTGAGCAAATAATCTGAGATGCTGAAGAAGAATGTGGCATCAAGATTGGAGGAAGGCTCATTAACAACCTGATATACACAGATGACATAACTTTGCTTGCTGAAAGTGAGGATGACTTCAAGCACTTACTGATGAAGATTAAAGTCTGCAATCTGGATTACACCTCAATATAAAGAAATCAAAAATCCTCACAACTGGTCTAATAAACAACTTCAAGATAAAGGAAGAAAAGATTGAAGTTCTCCAGGACTTCAGATTACTTGGTTCTACAATCAACACCAATGGAAGCAGCAGTCAAGACATCAGGTGACATATTGCATTGGGCAAATCTGCTGCAAAAGACCTCTTTAAAGTGCTGAGGAGCGAAAATGTTGCCTTGAGGACTAAGATGTGCCTAACACAAGCCATGATATTTTCTAATGCTTCATATGAATAAGAGAGCTGGACAATGAATAAGGAAGACCGAGGAAGAGTTGATGCTTTTGAGTTGTGGTGCTGGTGAAGAATGCTGAAAGTACTGTGGACTGCTAAAAGAACTAACAAATCTGTCCTGGAGGCAGTGCAGCTGGAATGCTCCTTGGAAGTGAGAATGGCCAGACTTTAATTTATCTCACCTACTTTAATTTATCTCATGTTGTCAGAAGGAGCCATTCTGTGGAGTAGGATGTCATGCTTGGTAGGGTGGAGGGTCGACGAAAGAGGGGGAGGCCTTCAACGAGATGGATTGAACGGTGGCTGCGACGATGGGCTCAAGTATAGCAGGGATTGTGGGGCGGGCGCAGGATCAGGCAGTGTTTCGTTCTGCTGTGCATGGGATCGCTATGAGTCGGAAACGACTCAACGGCACTTAACAACAACAACAACAGTGGGAAGATTTGTTAAATGAGTAAGAATAATATCTATTGCAAAGCAGAAGGAGTCTAACACATTTCTGTATTCTGGAGGGGAAAAAAAAACCCACCTCTTTACCAGCGTGGGACATAACAACTTGACAAGCGTGGTTTGACCAAACAGAAGGTAGGATGTACAGCATAAAGCTTTGTTTAAACTGCACTCAGTTTCTGGGTGTTGTGGACTCTGAGTTGAGACTGGATGATTGCTTTAGGACCTCCAAGAGAGACTATAATGACCTCATAGCAGAGGGTGTAGAGTTGGATTGTGGAGACAAAGTCAACAACTGGCAAAAACAGAGAAAACTACATAAGTAAGAGGGAAATACCAAGTACTTCCTAGTAGTATTTCCTTACACAAAATGAATAAAGTATGAGTTCATTCTCTGCATCAGAGGACAACATGGCTTACAGTAATGGACCAGCCAATGACAGAGAGCTCAGACCCAAGGAACAGCATGAATTAGCCCTTTTCCCTGATTCTATAAGGAGAGTGAGCAGCTGCATACCTCTAGGAATTCTTTCAGATATCATCCAAGAAGAGAATCACTCAAAGAACAAATTGTCTCAAGTAGGTCTTCCTCCAGAAACTTTCCAAAGTCCCCCAAGTGGTAAATGTCAGGTCTCTGTGATTTCATAGCACCCTGTTTCTATCTCTCATACCATTTATTATTATTAATTATGGTGTGTTTAATAATCTATTTTTTCCCACTGAACCATAAGATTTTGAAGGGAAAACATTTTTCTTGATTTTGTGATCAATTGCATGTATTTGTTCTATACCAGTGTAAAATTTTGAGTGCAGTAGAGTACCCACCCCACTTAACATACATATTTTTTTTTCCATCAAGAATAAAACTCCCTTTGAAGCCTATGCAAATCCTAACTAAAATATCATCTCCACATCATTTTTAAGAATATCAAAGGCAATAGTGGAGTTCTGATCTTTGTAGAAGAAAGACTGGAATTAATATTTTTTTATAAATAAGGTAAGATACCCCGAACTTCCACAAACAGTTGTTTTTCTTTAGTTCTGTCTCTTGTGGTGATTTAAAATTTTCCTTAAGAATGACAAAAGAAACTCATGTTCTCTTGGTTTTGAACAGCCCTAACCTATGTAGTTTGCAGAGGATACATTGTTTCTGGTTACAAATGAATATCCTTTGAAAAGCCTCCCTTTTTTACTACAGGACTTTGACACCTGAGGGAAAGTTGGTAGATTAGTATATTTATGCTTGATTGGTCTCTTTGTTCCTTATTCTAATTGTCCTCCATGGGAGCTCTGGTAGCATAGTGCCTAAGGCATCTGACTGCTAACTAAAAGGCTGGAGGTTCAAACCCACCAGCCACTCTTCGGAAGGAAGATGGGGCAATCTATTTCCGTGGTGATACTGCCTCAGAAAGCCAAGGAGGGGTGGCTATGAGTCGGGCTGACTCGATGGCACATAACAACAACAACAATTGCCCCTCATAGTTAGGAAAGAGACACAATTACTCTGTACTACTTTTAAACCTACTCTCTCACTATATGTGAACCTTAAGTGTGTCATGATATCTTTTTAATCAAATAAATAAACTTTAGGAGATGAGTCCAACAGGATCAGGCTTTATATGATAAATAAGGAGAACACCTGTTCTGGCACAGAGAGAAGTAGCAATGAAATATAATTTAAATAGAGAAATTCATATGTTACAGTGTAAAAAAGAGGCATGCAAAAAACTGGGAAGGTATTACCTTATTAACCTGATTAAAGTATATATGAGAAGCCAGCAACAACTGGGAACATTGGTGAAATATAATCAGCAACAGACTTGTTAGAGACGACTGTAGGAAAGCCCAAGACAAAGCAATACTGTAGACATAGGCACCAATGACAACATTTACCATATTTTATGTCATCAGGTACAAGATTCTGACCAGAGCACTACTGACTTGAGAATAACATCTTGTTTGCTACCTGAAGCAAGACAGTGAGGCAGCTATTGGAAAGATAAAAGGACCAGAAGCCCACACAGTGATAAGCAAGCATCTCTTGAGAATTAACAAATGGAGTGGGTCTCAGCCTTGGCTGAACACTGGCATCACCACCCAGAGGAGCTTAAGTGGGGTGGGGTGGGGTCTAGGGGAGCTTTTAGTGCTCCAGGTGCCCAGGTGATGCCCCTGTGCTATGATGTAAGAATCTGTGGTTGTGAGACTCAGGCACCTCTCATTCAAACTCTTTATGTGATTCCAGGAGCCTTGGTGGCACAGTGGTTAAGCACTTGGCTGCTACTAAAAGGTTGGTGGTTCAAACTCACCAGCTGCTGGATGGGAGAATGTCGAAGCACTCTGCTTCCATAAATATTTGCAACCCTGGAAACCCTATGTGGCAGTTCTACTCTCTCCTACAGTGTTGCTATGAGTAGGAATTGACTCAATGACAGTGAGTTTGGTTTTGGAGTTTTTAGGTGAATCCAATATGCAACCAAGAATGAAAACCATTGTAACAAAGGAAGAAACATTAAAGAGATGGGAAACCATGCTTTTGTGAAGTTGGGGCCTATTGAACCACAGATGAGCTCAAATGCTGTCATGATACCTTTTCAGTGTGGGGACAAATATATTGCAGTTTAAGATGTTATTCTGCTTACTGTTTTTCAAAGGCTTGAATTTCTATGTGTGTGTGTGTGTGTGTGTGTGTTTGTCTTTTTTCAGGGTGCTCTAGTCTTTCTCCAGATCCATGAACCTTTCCTGTATTATTTTCCAGACTGTACTTGAAAATACAGAAATGAGAAAATCTTGAAAATACAGAAATGAGAAAATCTTGGTTAAAAAATGAAAATCATCCTAAACATTTAAATCACAAGCTAGAGGACAAGTGGATCTTTTAATAGTCTTTTGAAAAAATTCTCAACTATACTTTTCACCTCTATGAATTAAATATTGTTAGAGTTTCTTTTCTAGAGGAAACTATCAACAGTCTAAGTTCTTACTGTCAGAACATTAAATTATGTGCACTATCTTTTTGGCTATCAGTTACTCGAGCCATTATTCAGAAGTTCTGTAAAAGAACTCACTCACATTTTCAAATCAACTCAGTATTTTAGTGCAAAGGCAAATAAATAGAATCTAACTTACTTAATTAATATACTCTCCAAGGCAAAAGAAAAATCCTCTATATTATTTGCATTCTGACATGAGAGAAAGCACTGTGTATCATCGTATACAGTTCTTTTAAAAACGGCATTTTTATAGTGCTAAAATCGTGTTAGCTTATGTAAGTATTAAGTCACATATTTCACTGTTGATGTCAGTCTGACAGCATGCATGGTGAGAAATTACACATTGTTTAATGTGAATGCTAGTCCTAGAGGAGTTATGTAGAGATAAATCCCTCCCTTTTGGTTTCACGACAATCACCTTTAGGAAAATAGATATGATTAACAACTTTTGGAGAAATTAGTAATTCTTCTGGGTGTAAGAACTAAAAAAAGACATGATAAAGTACAGGTATTGCAAACAGAATTAGAAGTGTAAAGAGGAGGAAAGAGTTCTAGTGAAGTATATTGGCTAGCAAGCATTTCTCATCCAAAAATAATATTTTGTAACAGATCACAATAAAAAATATATGACATTTGAAGCCTCCCAATGAAATCTTTGAGCCTTTTCTGCCAAGTTCCACTTAGAATTATAAAGTATTTTGACCTGGATGGGATTTCAGATATTAGGATATATTGTATTGGAATAACATATACCTTCCTTCAGTCAATGTGTTGCCTGTTATTTCCTATTAGATCTTAGAAAAGTTATTTAACCTTCTTGACTGTGCTAGAGTTGTGATAACTAAACAAAGAGCATATATTAAGTACTTGAACCATAAACAATTCTCCAAAACTGTTACTTGAGTGATTCACAGACTAAGATTTGAGAGTACAACTTTGACAATATCACTAGTCATTGACAGAATTGGAACCAGAAACAAAGTCTTCTGGTTCATCTCAAATATTTTCACTTTTCCTCCCACCTTATAAAAGGAAGAGGAGAGATTATGATTCTGTAGGTTTTTGAGAATTCCACAAACTCCCCAAGACTTTTTGAAGGGACGAGACCACTAAGCTGCTTTTATATAAAATGTCTGGAGATACTGACAGAGATAAGTTTCAAAATCTTTGGAAATAAAGATTTGAAGTCACTATGAAATTATATTTTGGAGTATCTGATTTTTTTTTTTTTTTCCTAATGTTTTCTCCCTATGTGACCCTTCTGCCCATTTCTGAGTAAACATATTTTTATTTCTGGGCTAGAGAGAGTATTTTAGGTCTATTACCTCAAGAAAGGAATATAGTAGGAAAGGAAAAAAAAAAGAAAATATATCAGAGCTCAGGTTCTGAATTTCAAAATACCTTTTTAAATTCAAGGAAGACACAATGGTCTTGAAAGAAAAGGCATTTGAGTTGCAGTATCTGGGGTCTCTTGATCTAAGATTCTGGCCTGAATAACTGATATATAAATATATACAAATATTGTCAGAACAAGTTTTTTTCACCTGATAAATCTACATAAATAATCTTGGAAAAGGAAAAGCAAGATGATGAGAAAAGAAAATTATTTATGGTTCAGTGTTCTCTTGAGGTAGAAGTTACTGTCTGCACGCCTGGACGGGATGAGAAAACACTCAGCTTCCTGTTTGCAGTACAGTAAGCCCTTACGAGATTCCTCAAACCGTGGCTTTGAGAATAAAGAAGTAATGTTTACAGTGGATTTGTTTGGCAGATGGACCTGAAGCCCAGAGCCCCTGTGCATCCCAATAGGTCATAAATCACACACACACACACACACACACACACACACACGCATGCACAAAACCCAGTGTAATGGAGTGGGTTCCACTCTTAATGACCCTTTAGACTCATACAGATTCTTTAGGACACAGAACTGCCCATAAGGTTTCCAGTTCTCAGAGCTGAACATCTTTACGGAAGCAGACTGCCTCATCTTTCTTCCCCTGAGGGGCTGGTGGGTTGGAATTGCTGACCTTTTGGTTAGCAGCCCAATGTTTTAACCACAAAGCCATGAGAGCTCCTCAATGGGTCACAGGAATGAGAAAATGATTTTATTTTCCCTGTATTGTCCTGAATGCCTCAACTGTGACACAGAGAGAGAGTGAGGAGCAGAGAGTGCGGAGGCGCAGAGATGAGGCAACCACTCTGGATATGTCTCAGAATCTCCCAAATGTAGCAGAGAAGCCTCAGCATGTGTTGATGTGGAAGATAAATTTAACCATGGAGTAGAGAGCTAGCAAGGCTGCGGAGTTTAAAGCTCAGGCTCTGGAGCTCTCTACTGAGATCAAACTCCAACTCTGTCTCTGAGGCCCAGTTTTTTTTTTTTTTTTTAAACTCAGTGTCTCAGTTCTATTTATAAGTGTAGATAGTAATAATAGTACTTCTTACTGCCTAGGGTTGTTAAGAGGGAGCTATGGTAGCATAATGGCTAAG
>NW_006921594.1:23549007-23568506 GCF_000298275.1 Orycteropus afer afer
TTGGCCCATTGTTGAAGCCACTGTGTCAGTCCATCTTGTTGAGGTCTTCCTGTTTCTCTGACCTTCACTTTATCAAGCATGATATCCTTCTCTAGGGACTGGTGTCTTCTGACAACATGACCAAAATAGGTGAGACAAAATCTGGTCATTCTCTCTTCCAAAAAGCATTCCAGCTGCACTTTCTCCAGGACAAATTTATTAGTTCTTTTAGCAGTCCACAGTACTTTTAGCATTCTTCACCAACACCACAACTAAAAGCATCAACTTTTCTTCAGTCTTCCTTACTCATTGTCCAGCTCTCACTTGCATATGAGGCGATAAATTACCATGGCTTGGGTTAGGCACACCTCGGTATTCAAAGAAACATCTTTGCTCCTCAGCACTTTAAAGAGGTCATTTGCAGCAGATTTGCCCTGTGAAATATGTCTGATTTCTTGACTACCGCTTCCATGGGTGTTGATTGTGGATCTGAGTAATATGAAATCTTTGACAACTTCAATCTTCTCTCCATTTATTGTGATGCTGCTTATTGGTCCAGTTGTGAGGATTTTTGTTTTCTTTATATTGAGATGTAATCCATACTGAAGACTCTATCTAGCCTTTGATATTTATCAGTAAGTACTTCAAGTCATCTTCACTGTCATAGCAGGTTGTTAAAGAGTCTTCCTCCAATTCTGATACTGTGTTCTTCTTCATATAGTCCAGCTTCTTGGATGGATGATTGTGGTAGTTCATTTTGTGTGTCAACTTGGCTGTCCTGGTTGAATGGCTGGGCAGCTGGATGTAGTATTCCCCATGATGAGACTGATAATCAACTCCATGGTGGAATCAACTGTGAGCAGCTGAATAGCTGCCTTAGGGAATGTGGTCTGCTTCCTGTATATAAACAGAAATCTTAGGGAATGGTCTCTAGCTTATGGCACCCTTGGACTCTGCATGAGCTGTGTCATTGTTCAGCAGCCTGCCTTGCTTTGCTGACCTTGGAACTTACAATGAACATAAATTAATGGCCTGCCATGTGGTTTGGTAACATTGGGACTGTGCCTTTTTACTTGTCGATCCTGGGCTTATCAACCTCAACAGCCAGCAGCTGTCTGAGTGAAGAAATGCCTCTAGCTCCAGTGGGCATGGAGCAGAAGGCAGAGCTGGACCCCAAAGTTGAGGGGCTTTCACCCAGCCCCTAGAGCCTGGCACTTTGAACTCGGACTTAAAGCCTCCAAGCTGTAAGAAAATAAACTCGTATTTGTTAAAGCCATCCTATTTGTGGTATATTCCTGACAGAGTGGCATCTAGGTAACCAGAACAATGATTTACTCAACATACAGACTGAATACATGTGGTGAAAGGATACAACCCTGATGCATACCATTCCTAATTTTAAACCATGCTTCTTCTTCTTGTTGTTATGTGCCGTCGAATCGGACCTGACTCATAGCGACCCCTCCTCAGGTTTCTGAGGCAGTATCACTATGGAAGTAGATTGCCCCATCTTCCTTCTGAGGAGTGGGTGGTGGGTTTGAACCGCCAGCCTTCTGATTAGCAGTCAAGTGCCTTAAGCACTATGCTACCAGAGCTCCCTTTAAACCATGCATTATTCCTTTTTTTCTGTTTGACTGACCACCTCTTGGTCTATGTACAATTTCCACATGAGCACAATTAAGTATTCTGGAGTTTCCATTCTTCTGAATGTTGTCCATAATTTGCTATGAACCACACAGTTGAATGAATGGCTTTGCATAATCAACGAAATACAAGTAAACATATTTCCGGTATTCTTTGCTTTCAGGTAAAATCCATCTGACATTACCCATGATGTCCCTTGTTCCATGTCCTCTTCTGAGTCCAGCTTGCATTTCTGGAAGTTCTCTGTCAAAATAGTGCTGCAACCATTTGTGAATTATCTTCAGCAAAATTTTCCTTGCATGTGACATTAATGATATTGTTCAATAAAATTTCCACATTCTGTTGGATCACCTTACTTTTTTACTGGGCACAAATATCGATGGATAGATAGACAATTTTCATTTCTTAGATATATAAGTATGTGGTCTAATAAGTTAACACAAAAATTCTTTATGCTACTTTTTAGCTTCAAAGTGACACATCTGACACTTGCATAAATAATTCCACTATATGTTTAAAAAGTAAACTTTTTGAAATAAAATTCAGTGGTCATACCTAACTCCCCAGAAAAAAAGAAAATTTAAAGAAACTACTAAGTGATTAAATAGTAATATAGGTTTGGGGACAGGATTACCTCAATAATATTTTTTTAAATAATCTGTTCCATAGCTGTCTTCAATGACTATCAGGTAAGCAAATTTCATTTGTCTATTTGAAATTGAACACAGAATCATTTCACATTCAAGTTATTCTGTTATTGTATTAGTAATTTCTGAATTTTGATTGTATATAGATTAAATAATATTTTTGGAGAACAGATTGGTATGTGTTAAAAGTGAACCATATTTTGCTGAACTGTTTACCATTTTATGGGTATGAAAATGTAACTAGAAAATTCCTGTGAATTTCAGGCTAAAAAAGGAGTACAAAGAGCGTCAAGTTGTCTTTAATCTCACTTGATGAGTGGAAAGGTGAGTGCATTTATTCATTCGTGGGTCTGTTTTCTGAACACCTGAACTAACAAAGACAGATATCAGTTCTTAAAAGCCCAGCTTCAATACTACTTAAAGACCATTACTTTCTTAGAAAGCCAAAGTGGGAGTAATTATATTCATCAAAGATCAGAAAATGAAGGAATTTTTAAGAGGTAGATAAGTCAACACAATTTACATTTTGTTGTTGCTGTTATGTGCCATCGAGTCGGATCCAACTCATAGCAACCCCTCCTTGGGTTTCCGAGGCAGTATTACTACGGAAGTAGATTGCCCAACCTTCCTTCCAAGGAGTGGCTGGTGGGTTTGAACCACCGGCCTTCTGGTTAGCAGTCAAGTGCCTTAGCCACTATGCTACCAGAGGTTTCTTTTTAATCTAAATTTAACAATTTTGTCCACCAAAGACCCTTCTTTCTCTCCCTCTTCTCTTTCCTTCTCTTCCTCTTCCTCAGCAAAAAACCTGGCTCTCCAGTGTATCTGGGATTAGCAGCTACTCTTTACTACATTAAGATGGGAAGCTTTAACAGACAAATAATTTCTAGGTTATGTAACAAGAACATTAGTGTTCTACAACTAAACTTGTGAAAAATGATTTGATATTAAAAAAAATCAGTCCATTTTAAATCAGTAAAAATTATAGCTTATAACTAAATGGCAGTGGCCCAACTCCTGCAAATGACTGTAGGCATTTATTTATTCATTCATTCTTGTTGTTGTTGTTGTTATGTGCTGTGGAGTGGGACCCAAGTCATAGTGACCCCTCCTTGGGTTTCCAAGATGGTATCACTATGGAAGTAGATTGCCCAACCTTCCTTCCCAGGAGTGGCTGGTGGGTTTGAACCACCAGCCTTTTGGTTAGCAGTCAAGAGCCTTAGGCACTATGCTACCAGAGGTCCCTACAGACTAAATATTAATTACATGAGTGCTAAGACAAATTCAATGGCATGATGATGTTAAAATCTTTTCAGCTAAGTTCTTTAGGATCAATCTCAGTACAGGAACCCTGGGCCCGAAGGACACCTTCTATTTCCAGCTTTTTTTTCCTGTTGGTAATAGGCTCCTCTCTCTCTGCTCACTTCTCTCTCTTTTTATCTCTTGTAAAGTAAAAGTGATGCAGGCCACACCTAGGGAACCTCCCCTTAGATCAGGACTGTGATGCAATCACGGTATTGCATCCCACCCTAATCCTACCTCATTAACATAAAAAAAAACCTAATCCTCATTAGCATAAATTAATCCTGCTCATTAACAAAAAGATGTCAAGATTTGCAACACCTCACAAATGAAGGATAATTACATCAGATCACATCATAAGAAACGATTATATCATTACAGTACTATCAAACTGCATCATTACACAACCCATTGCATAACTGTCAAGCAACTGAAAATCACAGTCTAGCCAGCTGACACATATTTTGGGGGGACATGCCTATAAGCTTTCTTTTAATTAAAAAAAAAAAATACAGCAAGAAAGATAGATGCAAATAATAAACTTTTAAAAAAATAATTTGAAAATAATATATTTTTAATGCAGTAACTTAAATTCATTTAAAATACATGATTGCACTTGCTTTGGGGCCAAAGTTCATATGTCATGATGTTATAGAAGAATAACAAATATTCTTTTTTTTTTTTTCCAAATTCATACTGTACTTAGGAGTTCAAACATTTTTGTAGTAATATATTTGTTCATTGCAAACACCTTTTTTTGACAACACAAATGGCGGCTGTACACGTGGACTTCACCTAATGGAACACACGGGAATCAGAATGACTACATCTGTGGCAAGAGGCAGTGGAAAAGCTCAGTATCTTCAGCCAAAACCAGGCCAGGAGCTGATTGTGGAACAGACAATCAACTGCTCATATGCAAGTTCAACTTGAAGTTAAAGACAATTAAAACAAGTCCACGAGAACCAAAATATGATCTAGAATATATCCCTCCTGAATTTAGAGATCATCTAAAGAATAGATTTGATGCATTGAACACCAGTGACCAGAAACCAGAAGAATTGTGGGATGACATCAAGAGCATCACTGATGAAGAAAGCAAGAGGTCACTAAAAAGACAACAAAAGAAGAGAAGACCAAAATGGATGACAGAAGAGACTCTGAAACTTGCCTTAGAGTGGAGAGTAGCTAAAGCAATGAAAGAAATGACAAGATAAAAGAATTGAACTGAAGATTTCAAATAGCAGCTCGAGAAGACAAAGCCAATTACTATAATAAAACGTGCAAAGACCTGTAGTTAGAAAACCAAAAGGGAAGAACATGCTGGGCATTTCTCAAGCTGAAAGAATTGAGGAAAAAATGTAAGCATTCAATAAGTTGCATTACTGAAAGATTCTAAGGGCAAAACATTGATTGATGCAGGGAACATCAAAAGAAGATGGAAGGAATACACAGAGTCACTGTACCAAAAGAACTGGTCGATCTTCATCCATTTCAGGAGGTGGCATATGATCTAGAATGGTACTGAAGGAAGAAGTCGAAGTTGCAATGAAGGAATTGGTGAAGAACAAGGCTCCAGAAACTGATGGAATACCCATCTAGATATTTCAACAAATGGATTCCCTGCTGGAGGCACTCACTCAGTTATGCCAAGAGATTTGGAAGACAGCTACCTGGCCAACTGACTGGAAGAGATCCATATTTGTACCCATTCCAAAGAAAGGTGATCCCAGAGAATGTGGAAATTATAGAACAATATCATTCATATCACACGCAAGTAAAATCTTACTGAAGATAATTCAAAAATGGTTGCAGCAATATATTGACAGGGACCTTCCAAAAACCCAAGCTGGATTCAGAAGAGGACATATAAGGGATATCATCATGATGTCAGATGGATCTTAGCTCAAAGCACCCAATACCAGAAAGATTTTTATTTATGTTTTATTGAGTATGCAAAGGCATTTGATTGTGCCAATCATAACAAATTATAGGTAACATTGAGAAGAATAGAAATTCCAGAACACTTAATTATACTCATGAGGAACCTGTAAGTAGACCAGGAGGCTGTCGTTCAAACAAAACAAGGGGACACTGCATGGTTTAAAATCAGGAAGGGAGTGTGTCAGGGTTGTATCTTTTCCCCATACTTATTCAATCTATATGCTGAGCAAAAAATCTGAGAAGCTGGACTATATGAAGAAAAACGTGGCATCAGGATTGGAGGAAGAATCATGAACAACCTGAGATATGCTGGTGATACAACTTTGCTTGCTGAAAGTGAGGATAACTTGAGGCACTTACTGATGAAGATTGAGGAATAGTCTGCAGTATGGATTACATCTCAATATAAAGAAGACAAAAATCCTCACCACTGAACCAATAAGCAGCATCACAATAAATGGAGAAAAGATTGAGGTCGTCAAAGAATTCACGTTGCTTTGTTCTACAATTGAGGCCAATGGAAGCAGCAGTCAGGACATTAGATGACGTATAGCACTGGGCAGATCAGCTGCAAAGGGACTCTTTCAAGTGCTGAGGAGCAAGGATGTCTCCTTGAGGACTAAGGTGTGCCTGACACAGGCCATGATATTTCCAATCACCTCATATGCATGTGAGAGCTGGACAATGAATAAGGAAGACCGAAGAAGAGTTGATGCTTTTGAGTTGTGGTGCTGGTGAAGAATGCTGAAGGTACCATGGACTGCCAAAAGAACTAACAGATATGTCCTGGAGGAAGTGCAGCCAAGATGCTCCTTGGAAGTGAGGATGGCCAGACTTCATCTCACCTACTTTGGTCATGTTGTCAGAGGGGACCATTCCCTGGAGAAGGATGTCATGCTTGGTAGGGTGCAGGGTCGATGAAAGAGAGGAAGGCCTTCGATGAGATGGATTGACACAGTGGCTGCGACAATGGGCTCAAGTATAGCAATGATCATGGAGCTGGCGTGGGATTGGATGGTGTTTTGTTCTGCTGTGCATGGAGTGGCTATGAGTTGGAAACAACTCCACAGCACCTAACAACAACAACAACAACAACAACTCAAATATTTGCAAAAATTCAACAATGTAAAGAAGGAATAGATGAAAAAAGAAGCCATTTTTTTCTCTACCTCTACCTCAGGTTGAGAGAGGACAGAAGAAAGAAATATGTATGCACATAATGAAATATATCTATAAATAAGTGTTCTTATTTGAGCAAATAGCCAAAGCATATACTTAAAAGAGGACATGGTTTCTTTTTTGAGTATTCATTTGTAAAGTGGCATAGTTCACAAATTATTATCCAAAGTAAAGAAAACTAACTCCAACAAAAATCAGAGTTATGTGCAATTGTTAAATTCTACACTCTCCAAGTTTCCACTTGAAGGAATCCTCTGTGAGCTTTTTCCCACTATAAAGATGTTGCTTTTGGTTTCAAGCCTGAACATTTTACCATTCATTATGCTGATTTTTTTTTCTATTCATTCCTCCAATTCCCTTACTTACTTCCTCATTCTCTCCTGTTCCGTTTTTTTTTTTTTTTTCATTATTTCCTACTGTCTGCATTTTCTAGAGTGTCATTTATCATCAAGTTCAAAGTTGAATATGTAGTCTATAAAATCATTAGATCTTAGCTAAACAAAATGATAAAGGTGACAGCAGTCACTTCTACTACTACAAAGTATTCTAGACTTGAAGGCAGAATTGCAAATTACTCTAGAATAATGAGTGATAATAGCACATTTGTTTTCATAATATTTCAAGAGTTTCTTGGGCAAAGAATGTATGTCAATAGCATATATGTATGTTCACATGTACATATAAAAGGACATGTATACATGTATGCACTTGTGTATATTTTCATTTATATATGTAGATGTATTTATGCAAAAATATGTATGCAGGTGTGAAATTATTTATGTTTCCATGTATAGATACATGAGCATTTATACTAAAAGATATACATATGCATGTGTTTATATGTATGTGCTTCCTATGGTGTGCCATAGATGAACTTGATCAGAGGAAATTGTGACTTATACAGCAGTAAACAACGTAGATGATCAGTTGCAGCCTTTAAGAACATTTAAGGGTTACAAGAAAAAACATGTAAAAAATAAAATTTGCCACAGTTTACAGTCAATGAAATCATGTAGCTCGATTGTTACAATGGTCTCTCAAATCGTCAAAATGATATTTGTATAGTTTTTTTAATTGAAATAAAAAGCAGTTTTGTTCTGAGGACTATTTTGTTGTGCTTCTAAATGATTTCAAACAATGAAAGTTACAAATTGCAAACCCAGAAACATAGTGGGAAAAACCGATGTAGTCTCTTGCAGACATTTCTAATGAAAGGATTCTATAAGTACAGTTCACATTAGGATAATCTGGCACAGGTAGAAATGTTGATTCTTGGAACTGAACCCTAGGGATTCAGTAAATATTGAGTGGGTTCCAGAAATCTCATTTTTTTTAGAGGGACCCCAGATGATTTAAATGCAA
Organism: Orycteropus afer afer; assembly: GCF_000298275.1. Classification (NCBI taxonomy): domain Eukaryota; kingdom Metazoa; phylum Chordata; class Mammalia; order Tubulidentata; family Orycteropodidae; genus Orycteropus; species Orycteropus afer. The sequence goes on from NW_006921594.1 coordinate 23,557,062, forward strand.
TTGGCCTATGAATCCCACTTAAAGAAAAAATAGTATGGTGTTCCAATTTGAATTTCTTAATCTTTCTCCAGTATAATGAACTAAATAGGGCAGAAAATTATAAATTGTGTATAAACTTTGCCAAGAACAGAGAAATCCTGATGAGTTACTCTTTGCATTACAAATGTTAATATTTGTGAGCTTTTCTGTAACTACTTGATTTGGCTCTTGAGGTGATTTGCTTATCTTACATGTTTGAAATACTAAGCAAGGTGGTAAGATATATAAGTCTTAAGCATTACATTTCATGTGGGCCTGTGGAGATTTAGGACTCTTTGATGCATGTTGATTAAACAACTATAATCCCATGAGGAGCCAGGGCCAAAGGTAAGAGGCAGATTTATTTTAAAACAGATATTTAAAGCCATTTGGGAGCCTAATCATTAATCATTCATCTCTGGATGAATGTTATGGTAGCAGTCGAGTGGAACACACCTGCTGTGCTGCTCCTGGGATGAGTCCATCCTAACATCACATTGACTTCACTGGAATGCTGGTGGCAACATCAGCTATGCAGATGTGGGAGGAGAGTGGCATTAGTTGCAGCAAAGAAGTCTATGTTGCAATCTGCAAATGCGTATTATATAACATGAGAACAAATGAGATGGGCTGGAGTATTTACAGTATTTGATTGGTACACTGCATCACAACTTATTATTCCTCAAGGACAATAAAGTTACTGAGATTTGGATGTCCTTTGCTGCTAATTGCCTGTATTTTGCTGCAAGCACTAATTCAGACATTCCTCAGCTAAGTCATGTTTTCACAAGGTTTAGAAACCCCACATTTTACTTGCCTTGTGGAGGAGAATGAAGAGCAGATTCACACTCATGCGATATATTGGGCTCCTTTAGCCCAACCATGATTGTCCCTGGTCTATAACAGAGCTCAGGTGGATAGTTGAACTCTATATGTTCATTACGAGGAAGAAAAGAAAGGCAATAAGTCTCCACTCTGCTAATAATTTACTAATTGATACATTATAATAATGCCAAATGATATAAAATGGCTAAGCACATGAATGGCCAATTTTACTGGAAGTCAGTTGATAATGTTTAGATAAATGAAAAAAAAATTAATACATAATCATCATAAACAATTTATTTTCCTTTTGTGTGAAGTATTTTAATAAAATGTGTTTCAAATAAAGGAAATGATATGTTGGTAAGCAAAATATTTAAAAATGAGGGCAGTAATACTATACAAATCAATCTCAGCAAATGACTCTTCCTAAGAACATACTTTAACATTGATATTAAGTAAACCGCCATATATAAAGTTATTTTTGGACCTCATTGTTAATATAATGAATATAGAAAACAGACATTTATGATTTTCTAGTAGAATAAAGATAATAATCCAAAGAAAACAAAAGATAAATAATAGGAGCATTAGCACCTGTAAGCACTTAGAGGATAATGTAATTTAAGTACGTTAGCTTTTCTTCCCCACCTTAGTAAGAAGTGAAGCCTTTGATACCTCTTTCTGGAGGGATCACATGGAAATCATTATTTGCAAAGTTATATTGATTTATAGATTTATTAAAGAAATAGAAAACTTGTAAAGTGTTCAATATGTGTCACTAAATGTGCTGGAAATAAAAAATACAAAAGTGAACAAATGAGACACAGCCCCTTTTCTCACTCGGCTGATATTCTGACTGGGAGACAGGTATTTATAACCAGCACATTTCTTCTAATAAGTTATATGAAATGAAGTATTGCCAGATATTTTGTTAGCACAGAGGACAGACCACTAACAAATCAAGGATTATTTTCCCAAAGAAAGCCACATCCAAGTTGAGATATGAAAGAACAGTAGAAGTTCACCAGCAACAGTGTATGTGTTGGTGTGAGTGAACAAGCGAGTGTGAGTGTGTGTGTGTGACAGCTGGTTGTGAAGGGAGATGGAGATGTAAGTGCCAGGCAGAAGGTGCACCATACAGGAAGATTCATAGTTGATAATGTTTACATATGAATAAGAAGTTATCAGTAATTGTAAGGAAGAGATTGAGGTCCACAAGGGGTGTGTCGGGGAGGAGAAAAAGAAAAGAAAGGGGCTAGGGAAAGGAAAGGAAAGAGAGAGAAGAAAAGGGATAGGAAGAGGAGGAGAAGGTGAGGGAGGGAAGAAGAAAAAAGAGGAGATAAAAGAGAAAGCTCTGAAGTTTGAAGGAGGCTGGAGAGGATTGAGTTAAAACTGGAAATGTGTATAGATCTGGAAGGTCCTCTATTTACCTGATTAAGGACTCTATCCTGAAGTCACTGCAAAGCTTAAAAGGTTTGAAACTGAAGGGTGACTATTTTGATCTTCATTTAGAAAGATCAACCTGGCTACAAAATGGATTCATAGCTTGATCAGTTCTCGAGCGGTTATATTAATCAAGGCATTATGAGGTGAAGGCCTGGATTGGTCATTGAATGAAGTCATGAAGGGCAGGTATATGGATTTCATAGATATTAAGGAAACAAAATGTTCAAGCCTTGGTGAATTAGCAGAAGGAAGAATAGCAAAAAAAATAAGGATAATTACCTAGAGTCTGGTAATAGCAACTGCCATATGGTGCCTTTCTGAGATAAAGAAAGCTGGAGGAAAAGTACGTGTGTGAGAAGAAAAGTTTCATCTAAGATCCTTGCAAATATACAAGTGGAGATGTTCAGAATGCAGTTGACTACATGGATTTGCAGCTCTGGATAAAGTTCTAGGAGAAGATATGTATTTAGCAAAATGATAGTAGTTAAGTTATAGGAGTAGACGAGAATGCTCAAAATGTGTATAAAATATGAACATAAGAGACTTCACATGGAATTTATCAAATAATTGGGAAACAGAAAGAGGAAAAAATAACGTTATGTAGTTGCTGAAAAGATAGGAAGAAAATTGTTGTTGTTGTTGTTTGCCATTGAATCGGACCTGACTCATAGCAACCCCTCCTTGGGTTTCCAAGGCAGTATCACTACGGAAGTAGATTGCCCCATCTTCCTTCCAAGGAAGGAAGAAAATTAGGAGATTATAATATCTAAAATAAATAAATAAATAAATAAAAACTAAGAGAAAATAATTAAAAGAAGGGAGGGGTAGCCAATGTTGACCAAAAAAAAAAAAAAAACCTCTGAGAAATTAAGGACTACAAATTGTCCATTAGATTCTCTGACAAGCTGTTATTAATATCTTGGTGGAAGAGTTTCATTGAAATGGTGTGGACTTCAGGGTTGAAGGGTGAACTTGGAGAATACAAAAAGAAAGAGATATAAAAGGTTATAAAATGGTACACTCATATTTTAAAGATTTACAAAAGAGTTCTCCTGTTCATTAGTTTGCGTATGGATTCTGAGCTAAGTTCACCCAAAAAATGACATAAAGTTGTTTTTTTTACTCTCTAGATGGCAGGTATTAGATGACATCTTGATCAGTCTGACTCTGAACTAAGGATCTTGTCAGCTGGAAAGAAATTAAACGCAACTTTCAAAGACAGTTGGACGATTGTATGGTTTTCTAGTACCATACCTTACTACTGAGGGAAAATTCTTCCAATAAATACAAAGACAAAGTCTGCAACACAAGTCAGACTCATATTTCAAAAAAAAAAAATCTCAGGAGGTCAAGAGACTCAAGTTTTCCAATCAAAGGGGCCAAGAGTGAAGTTGGCCTTGCTTCAATTGAGTTATTGCCAAGAAATAGAAACTAAATGGGAGGTAGGAGGGTTTGAAGATCTAAATTGTCATGGCAATAGATTATATCCAAATGGGTGGACCAGAGAGCAAGACTGGATAATATCAAACATGATGCTATGGAATAGAGAGAGCATCAGGAAAACAGAAGAAAAATTATGTCTGACAGAGGAATAGCAGAAGCCCATCTGGGCTCTGGGTCATGGGCCAGAGTCTTGAATCTGCCCTTCTAAAATGTTAAAGACCGCATGTCAGAAAATAATGTCAGAGAAATGAGTGGTCAAGCACTAATATTCCTGAGTCTCTGTTCCCTGATCCACTCTCTGTAGGGTTTCCAATCTTTAAATACTCCAGACAAGATGATTTCTTGTTAAATATGTAGATGAGAAATGTATTACATTTTGTACAAGTGAATGTTGGGAGCTCTGGTAGCATAGTGGCTAAGGCACTTGGCTGCTAACCAGAAGGCAGGCGGTTCAAACCCACCAGCCACTCCTCGGAAGGAAGGTTGGGCAATCCTACTTCCGTAGTGATACTGCCTCGGAAACCCAAGGAGGGGTCGCTATGAGTCGGGGCCAACTCGATGGCAAACAACAACAACAACAACAACAACAAGTGAATGTTAGGTGATTGATTCAAAAAAGTCTATAACTTGTACCTGATATATCTAAAAATCAAACATATGAATTTAAATAATAATACCTTTATTAACTATAGAATATAAGAAGATATGAAAATCAATCTTTATATAGTTACAGAGGCAAAAAACTACTTCCTATACTACTCTAATGGAGATTTCATTCTGATATTTTCACCAAAGAAAGCAAAGTGGAAAAGATATTCTCATACAATTCTTATGGGAAATTTCAAGGTTACATTTACTTCACAGTTGTCCATAACAACTTGTGGACTCAATTTTAAACTCACACATCAAAAGCCAGCAAGAGCAATGACATTGCTCTTTGAGATGACAGGGGAATGTGTCACATTTCAAGTTTAATTATATCTATTCTTGGTGAATAATGAGGCTATGTGCAATTTAAAGCTACTGTATTGCTTATTAAGGAGCTCTGGTAGTGGGTTTTTTTTTTTTTTTTTTTTGGTGGTGTAGTGGGTAAGTCATTTGGCTGCTAACCAGGAGATCGGCAGGTCAAATCCATCAGCTGCTCTGTGGGAGGAGGATGAGGCAGTCTATTTCTGTAAAGATTTACAGCCTTGGAAACCCAATGGGGGTCGCTATGAGTCAGAATTGAGTCAATGGCAGTGCTGGGTATATTGTTTATTTTAATAAAACAGTCTAAAATGAGTGATGGGGAAAATGTATGTGAAAAAAAGAAAAGAAAAAAATTATTTTTTGAAAATGAGAACAGCAGCCCATAACAGATGTATGTTTCCAAAGATACATAAAGAAAACATGCATAAGAAAATACAAATGATAAATATCCTTAATAACAAATGACCTAAATTGAAATAAAATATCCCAAGTCTTAAAAAAAAACTCAAATATATCTATTGAAATATTTCCTTACTTAAGATAAACTGATAAAAATGGAAGTCACATGAATGCCGTGACACAAAGTAAAGTAGATATTTGACTATTTTGCTTGGCAGGGTAATGAGATGATTCTCTTCTAACAAGGATATGTAGTCAAAAAGAATTTTTTATCCTCATTAATATTTGTATAAAATATATAATTTTATATTTTTATAAACATATATATGTGTGTGTGTGTGTGTATACACATAGGTGTTTTGATGAACTTCAAAAAAATCATGGTAGAAATACCACTTCATCTATTTTATTTAAATAGATCTATTCAGTTAATAACTGAATAGAAGCTCTGGTGGCATAGAGTCTAAGGCATTTGACTGCTAACCAGAAGCCTGGTGGTTCAAAACCACCAGCCACTCCTTGGAAGGAAGATTGGGAAACCCAAGGAGGGGTCACTATGAGTTGGATCTGACTTGACTTCAGTGAGTTTCTTTTTTTTTTTTAGTTTAATAATTGAAAATCTCATTTGTTCTATTAACAGGAAAAAAATGTAAACCTACTGAAGCATCTTTTCACTCCAAATAATTCCATACCTTTGCCCTTCCACTGGTGGTCTGAACATTCTATCACAAATTTGTTTCTCACTACCACACATACTAACTTTTGAAACTGGATATTGCAAGTTTCTGTAGATTCTTACCAATTTATGAGAAGATACTACTGCTGTTCCAGATTTCTGAGTGGAGTGCCGAGATGTTCCAGCCTGCCAACCAGTACTAGAACTACATCATCATATCATAGACTTCATTTTTCAAAGATCAACTCTTGACCTCAAAGCCAGGAAGAATCCTCCATAGCATTCCCTCTGTACAATCTTGAAGCATTACTTTTAAATTTACACATCGACTGATTATGTTAACCTTCCAACCTTCCAATTTATATCACCTACTAACAATATTCACTGTTATTTCATACATTATGAAGCTGGGGAAGAATATTGAATACACCATGGACCACCAAAAGAACAAACAAATCTGCCTCGGACAGAATGCTCTCTAGAAGGTAGGATGGTGGGCCTTTGTCTTATGTACTTTGGACATGTTATCAGGACAGACAATCCCTGCAGGAGGACATGTTTGGTGAAGCAGGGCATGGGAGAAAAAGAGGAAGCTCCTAACTGAGATGGACTAACACAGTGGTTGTAACAACGTACTCAAACACAGCAACTATTGTGACGATTATATAGGACCAGGTAGTGTTCCATTCTGTTGTACATAAGGTCACTATGAGTCAGAAGTGGCACCTACAAACAACAACAAACTTTTGTCTTATAAACATATTCTCTTCCTGTAGGATTATCACCATTCTTGGTAATATCAAAATCCATGTGTGGCTGGCCCACATAACACCTGATTTTTCAGCTGTTGTACTTCCCCATTTTAAATGATATTTTCTTCTACTGTCTTGACCATGTTCATGGTTTTCAACTCCTGGAACTTGTGTTTAACAAAAGTTACATCATAACTTAATTTTCCAAAACTCTTTCTGATCAACTCGTAGAATTCATCCTGATTTATAGTACGTGAAATCTGAACTCCTTATCCTGGTCTTCAAACTTCTATGCTAAGTTTAAACCCTTCTCTTGTCCACTGGAACACATCTTGCCATGTCTCCTCAAAGACTTTATTTTACTTATCCCCTTTGTCTTGCATCTGTTTTTCCCCTCTATATAATCATTACCATTAACATGTTGTCATATTTCCATTTTATAATACAAAACAAAATATATCCCTTGATCCTACATCACTTTGTTCTACTTGGAAGCAAAACTCTTTAAAAGATGTGGATAACCATTGACTCTACCTCCCTTCCTCCCATTTCTTTGTTCCCTCTCCAGCTAAGCTTTTGTCTGAACTGCTCTACTGAAACTTGTGTTGGCAAATTACCCAAAGTGGAAAAATAGTTGTATACATTCTGTTTTATTTGATTCACCCTTGAGAAAAAATTACAGTTGAAGCCAAGCCAGCAGTCTTCAGTTATCATTTAATGAAGACCATTGAATAGGAAGGAAAAGCTCTTGAAACAAGTGCTTGGAAAAGACAAAGCATTTATTAGTCAGTATATTTAGTTCAGCTATATAAGAAAGAAACAGATCATTGTATTCTTTTTGCATAAAATTAATGTTACATTTGTATTTTCCATAACATCTCTATGAAGAAATTCATTCTGTGTAAGCTTATTTGCATGGAAAGTAAAGGGTTTTCAAGTAATGCTGAAAAGGTTGTTCTAATGGTTCTGAAATTGTGTAGGTAACTTTGAAATTTTTAAGTGTCATTGAAGGAAATCCCTTTTGTTAAAATCTGTCTTTTTGGAAAAAAGTTTGGTTATTTAAAGCTGCAAAATATTTGTAATAGGCAGTTATGGTAGTTTTTAACTCACCATCTAGATCACTGACTTTATTCCCTTACCTTATTCATATTTCATTTGTTTGACTTTATCCATGACTCAGTAAAAAATTGAAGACCCTTTGTTTTTATTCACCCTCTTAAGAGCACATTAGTAATAAAATTTGTGACTGAAAATAAAATAAAATTTAAATATTTCTCTATCAACAATGACTTTAAAAAAAGGGAAAAATATTGTGATTTAGGTGAAGTTTACAGAGCAAATTCATTTTCCATGTAGCATTCCATACAAATTTTGTTTCATGACATTGACTGCAATTCCCCACAATTTAACAGTTCTCTTCCCACTTATTTCCCATAATTACCTCTCCCCTGTGTCCTTCCCTCTCCTGCACTCCCAGCCCCAGGGCTACCTCCCTGGGAAAACACTGCTCTTCTGTTGTCCTATGATTGATCACTCCTTTTCCCAAAGACCTTTCTTCATTTGCCTTTATATTTTTCTGATTTCAAAATGTCAGCATTGGCTACTCCTTCTCAGGCCTCTCATCCTCATCCTCCTAAACCATTCCTAGGGCTCAGGCTTCAAACCTCTTCTCTTCATGCATTCTGTAGGTTCAATACCAGCTATAAAATAAAAAATTTAAATTTTAAATCTCCAATGCTCATCTCTACAGTGAATAACTGAATCATATTCCCAATAATTACTCAATAGCTCTTCTTGGCATCTTGGGTAGAATTCTTACTTTCTCTGCCCAAACATACCCTAACCCTGAACCTCCTTAACTTTTTCCCAATCTCAATGGTGTTTCTTTCCATTCTTTCACTTATTCAGGTCTAAAATCTAGGTAATATTCTACATACTGTCTTCATGTTCAATATCAATATATCACTAAATCTTGGTCCCTCTACATTGAAAATATATGTTCAATCTGGCCACTTCTTCCAATTTCCATATTCTAAATTGTAATCTTCTCTTGACTGGACAGAATGCTTTCTTTCAGTCCATCCTTAACCCTCTAACCAGAATGATTCTTCTCTCTCTCTTTTTAAATAATATTGTATTGTGTTTTTGGTGAAGGTTTACACAGTGGTTTAGGTTCTCGTTCAACAATTTCTCCACAAATCATTCAATGACATTGGTTACTTTCTTCACAATATATGAACATCCTTATTATTTTCATTCTAGTTGTTCTATTTCCATTCATGTGCTCTCCCTGCTCCTTTAAATTCTCCTCATTGTTTTAAAGCAGTTGTTGATTGTTCAGTCTCATACAGATGAATTTTTAAAGGAGGACAGAATTTATGGTTGATATTCTTTATTTTGTGAGTCAATCTATTATTAGCTATAGGATAACCTCAGGGGCTAGTTTCAGTTCAAGGTTTAAAGAGTATCTCAAGGCAATAGTCTTGAAGACTCCTCCAGTTTCAACCAGTCCAGTCTGTTTATTTTTTCTAAGAAACTTGAGGTTCTGTTTAGCATTGTTCTCTCATCCTATCAGGGTTCATCTATTGTGCCCTTGATTAGAATTTTCAGTAGTGGTATGCAGACACCATGTAGTTCTTCTGGTCTCGAGGTAGATGAGACCGTGGTTTGTGTTGACTATTAGCCCTGTAGACTAGTTTCTTTTCTGAATCTTTAGTTTTCTTTTTACTCTTTTATTCTGATTGAGTAGAAAACAGTAGCTGTATCTTAGACAGGCATTCACAAGATTGTAGGATCCCAGACACTACTTACCAAACAAAGATGTAGAATATAACTTTAAGAACTATATCATACCAATTGACTGAGTTGTCTCATAGACTATGGTCTTAATGCTTCAAACACAGAAAAACAATCCCATTAGGTATTTGGTTATTGTGGTAGTTAAGTTTATGTGTTAACTTAGCTGGGCTTGGCTTTGAGTGTCTGGGCAGTTGGATGTAGTGATTCCCCACAACAAGACTGGTAATCAACTCCATGGTGGAATCTACTGTGAGCAGCTGAGTAGCTGCCTTAGGGAATGTGGTCTGCTTCCTGTATATGAAAAGAAGCTTTGAGGAAGGTCTTGAGCTTTTGGCACATCTGGATCCTGCATTTGTCCAAGTCTTCATATCAGTGGCCTACTATGTTGTCTACTGATATTGGGACTGTTAATGGACTTGAATGAGTGGCCTGCTGTGTTGCTTGAAAATTTTGGGACTGTGCCATTTTACATGTTGACCCTGGGTTTGTCCACCTTAGCAGCCAGCAGCTGTCTGAGTTAAGAGAAGTCTCTAGCTTCAGTGGGCCTGGAGCAAGAAGCAAAGGTGAAGCCCAAAGTCGAGGGTCTTTCACCCAACCCCTAGAGCTTGTACCTTGAACTCAGACCTCTAGCCTCCTAAACTGTAAGGGAATAAATCCCTGTTTGTTAAGACTAGAGAACCAAAACAGAAATAAAATCTTAAGGATGAGTTTCTTAAATTGGTTCTCACCAATTCTGTTTTGGTTCTGTAGTTTGATTAGTGATAAAGGCACTGATGACTCTGCCTCCTTTAGTAAAGAGGGCCCTGCTAATCCGTGGCATGAGGTAGCAACATTAATACACAAAATAGCACCACCAATAGATCAAGTATTTTTGAGAAGTGAGGCTCTACACAATCACATGTTTCATACTTTTCTGCAATTTTCTCAGCATAAAGAGCGTAAGGAAGCTGGTTGCTTGGTCCTACTTGTGCTAGACAAAGTGGTGAAAGAGCAAGATGAGTTCAGGCTGCTGAGTCACAGCTCAAGCACCACATAAATGCCCTCAACTTTTCCAATTGCACCCTGGAAGAAAGCCTTATTTCTTGAAGTAACAAAGCTGATATTGGCAAAAAGCAAACTCAGAGTCTTTCCTTGAGTGTGGCTGAATTATAATGCCTTTTGAATTGTCAAACCAGAATGGTGTCTGAAGTTAACATGAGAGCATTGATTGGGAAGAAATGGGATCCTGAAAGCTAGTTTGAGGACATATGGGCAGACAGTCAGGAAGATGGGGCATGGAGGTCTTAAATTCTACTGAATCCCTCCTGACAACAGCACCACCCTTCCCATCTGAAGAAATTGCTATAAAACTATTATCCCTTCCATGTGTATTTGATTGGGTTAATCCAGCTATTCCTGCTGAGTTATTGTCTGAGATATCCCCTGGGACAGCACCTGAGGCAAATGCCAGGCAAAACATTGCTGAATGTTCTCAGTAACCACCTCAACGACACAGTGTTGGGTCTAGACCTATAACTAGACTTAAGTCTGAGTAAGCCCCAAAAGGTGAAGTACAAAGTCTGACCAAGGAAGTGGTATGCTATACCCAGAAAAGCTGCTTGATTTTAACATGTACAGAAAGAAATCTGGAGAATATGTGTGGGAATGGCTATTAAGGGTGTGGGATAATGGTGCAAGGAATGTAATATTGGATTGGTCTGAGTTTATTGATTTAGGCCCACTAAGCAGAGATACATCATTCAATGATTCAGCTGGAGAGATTAGGAAAGGATTTGATTGTTTACATGGTTTGCTTACTGAAGCATGGGTTATTCTGTGGCCTACATTAAGTCAAGTTGAAATATCAGACCAACCATGGTATAATGCAGTAGAAGGTATCCAAAGGCTTAAGGAAATTGGCTTGTTAGAAAGGATTTATCAGATTAGACTCAGAAATGGAGAGCCCATATGACAAACCTTTTACCACTACCATGAAGAACAAATTTGTAAAGGAAGCCCCAGCATCCTTGAAGATTGCAATTTTAAAAAAGCCAGATTTGACAGTGGGAACTTTCTGTTGGTTCTAGATTTTTGTCACGCTGCCTGTCAATCTTGGATCTGTCAGCCCCTGTGGCTGTG
>NW_006921594.1:23568957-23586586 GCF_000298275.1 Orycteropus afer afer
ACACACATACATCTATATAAACCCAATCCAATGGTGGAAACCCAATGAGGATCGCTATGAGTTGGAATCAACTCGTAGGCAGTGAGTTTGGGATTTTGTTTGTTTGTTTATATATACACACAAAATGCAACCATCTTCACTTATCAACATGGTTAGGTTCCAAAGACCTCATCATTATATAAAAATCAGTATTGTACAAAAATGGAAGATGATGATATCATGTAAAAAAAAAAGGAGAATGATTACATTATTACATAACTGTCAAATTACAACATTACATAACCACTAGGAATAGTAACAAACCACTAGGAATCATGGCTCAGGCAAATTTGCACATAATCTGAAACAACACAGTCAGTGTTACTCTTGCTTTGCATCTTGGCATTCATTACAGCCAGTTGTTAATGTGCAAAATAGTTAGACAGTAGATTTTTCACTATTGTCATAAATGTGAAATGTTAGATAATGAGATAGTCAATTAGTGAGGTTGTTGTTGTTGTTGTTATGTGCCGTCAAGTCAAACTGACTCATAGCGACCCCTCCTTGGGTTTCCGAGGCAGTATCACTATGGAAGTAGGATTGCCCAACCTTTCTTCTGAGGAGTGGCTGGTAATTAGTGAGGAGTACGTTTATAAATTCATACCAAAAGATATATATGTTCACATAAATATATACGTAACTGCCAAAGGAACAGAGAAGCCACATCTTCTGATCTCTTCTAACCACACAAGAGGAAGACAGAATCACCATCAATAGCCCAAGACCTATTCCTATGAGGCCAAACATGCTGCCTTCCCCCAGCCCTTTCATCAGCCCTGACACCAACTGTTCCTCCCACAGCACCCACCACCTTTCTGCTGGGTTTGATAATTCGCTGCAGTGGCCACACAGAACTCACAGTTCATGGGGCTTATTAGGGAAGCAGCAGGCTACAATTCAAGTTCAGGAAAAATGCTCGGTCTCTGTCAGCCTGCTGTCTTGCAGGCAATAAGTCTTTCTCAGTGTCTCTCCCAACAGCATGCATCTCTCAGTGTCTCATTCTCAGCAGTGCATGTCTCTCAGGAGCATGTTTCTCTCAGCAGCATGTCTTTCTCAGCCAGCAATCAGTGAGATAAATTTGAGAGAGAAATTTCAGGATATCAAAAATCCAAGTTTTTTGAAAGGTTCTTCTTTTTCCCTAACTTTTATTCCTTTGATATTATAATCCCAAAATAATATTTACATGTTATCCACACTCTGGTGGCATAGTGCCCAAGGCACTTGACTGCTAACGAGAAGGCTGGTAGTTCAAACCTAATAGTCCCTCCTCAGAAGGAAGATTGGGCAATCTACTTCCCTAATGATACTTTCTCAAAAACCCAAGGAAGGATCATTATGAGTCAGATCCGACTCAACAGCAATGAGTTTTTTAGAGCCTCAAGATTGAATATCTCAATTGTCTATAGAGTCAAGAGACTAAGTTGGCATTAATTTCATGTGATTGGGAGTGGATGTCAAAGTGAGTGCCTATCATCTATAGACAAAATTTTGCAGAGATTTTCTGAGCTCTGACTCCGGCAAAAAGAGGAAGTAGATTGACTTTATCTCCTCTTAAAAAGCAACTTTCATAAATCAGAGTTTGTCAGATCAAGATGAAAGTTACTTATAAACAGTCTCATTAAAAAGTAAAAATGTACTTGGCCTCCTAAGGGTTGAAAAGGTTTATTAGATCTTCTGACTTTCTTTCCTTCTTTTTTTTTTGAAGTTTTTACTGTGGTTTGGGTGAAAGTTTACAGAACAAGTTAGTTTTCTACTCAATAATTTATACAAATTTTTTTCATGACATTGGTTGAGATCTTCTCATTTTTCTTTTGGAAAACAGAGGAAAAAACAAACAAGCTTTCCCTGAATCTATAAAAGAGATACACTTATCAAAAATACAAGTGGTTAGGATTTCTAAATTAGAGATCTTCAAGTAGGGCAATGTATTTATATTTCTAAATCTCTCTCAGTGCTTGGAGACAAGTAAACAGACCGTTTAAGTAAATAATGCTTAGGAACAAAGGATTCAAGTTATCAACTTTTTTTTTTTTTTTTTAAGAACAACACTCTTTTTCAGGAAAACATCCAAGTTATCAACACTGCTTCTCAAGAAGAAAAATGTAGCTTACAGTTGGGGATTTTCTCTGAGATTTCACTCACACAAATTTTCTCCATGTGTCCACTGGAAAACCAAATGGTGAGATGGAATCAAAGACCACTGTAGGAGAGAAAAGGAAGGAACTAAGAGACAGAGTATTGCCAAGGTCATTTATATGTATATAAAATCTTATGAAAAGAATGGCTTTGAAGAGTAGCCATGAACCAGGAGCTAAATAACTCAGGAATAAGGCAAGTGAACCAAGTATATATAAACTGAAAAAGCAGGGACATAGCATTTTACACTTTGAAATTTTTTTGTTTTATTTATCTGTTTTGTTTTCAGAGAGAGGACATGATAACAATGGGAAGTAACAATAAAGAGAAAGAAAGACGACTCCTGTTCTGTCCCAGTGATTTGAGGAGTGTGTGAGAGAAAATATTTCCACTTGCAAAAGCTACAGAGGAAGAAACGTTTTGAGCAAAGAGGGGGAGAGCAGTAAGATTAATGTAAGAAGGGAGAGGAAAATTTCAAAGGTAAAGTAATTGAAAATGTGTTTATGAAACAGGCAGCAAGAACTTTATAACCTAGGACCCATGTGTTGTTGTTGTTATGTGTCGTCAAGTCGGACCTGACTCATATCAACCCCTCCTTGGGTTTCTCTGGCGGTATCTCCGCGGAAGTAGATTGCCACACCTTCCTTCTGAGAAGTGGCTGGTGGGTTTGAACCGCCAGTCTTCTGGTTAGCAGTCAAGTGCCTTAGGCAATACTCTACCCTCCTATGGGACCCATAATCTAAGTAAACTAAAATATTGATAAATTTGGAAATAATAATAAATTTAGCATGATGAATATGTAATCAAAATGTAAGTATAACTAGGAAGTAATTCAGAAAATCCAAACTCACTGTAGATGAAGAGAGAGTTCGTAGAAGAGAAAATCAAAACAATAATTAACATTAAAAATGCTCAACAAAATACTTCACACAGATTGGCAAAAAAATTAAGCAAGCTAACGCAGATAGGGAAAATTAGTGCTTGTTTACTGTGTACGAGGGTCTTATGGGCAGCAACTTGGCAATGACTGAAGATGATGAAAATACATATTCCATGACCAGGCAATTTCACTCCTTGGTGTATGTCCAAGAGAAATTATGGCATATGTGCATAAGAAGACTTATTGCAAGTTTGTCATGCATAATAGTGAAAAATGGGAAACATTTGAATTGTCGTCAATAAGGAAATGAAAATATATTATAGAATATGTTTTCTGTGGAACACTTTAGAGCAATTAAAATGAATACATAAGATTTATTTCTCGCAACAAGGCTAGATATCAAATTATAGCATTGACTATAAAAGGAGAAAACATTTCAGAATGTTACATAGTGTATGATACAAAACACAGTAACAAATATTATTTATGGATAACAATATTTGGATATTATTTAAATTTTTCTTAAACTGGTGTCATTATATATCAAATTAATGATTGTAGCTGTTTTTGGAGTAGAGGTGGGGGCTGGATCTATTAATAGTAAAATATTTAAAATAAACACTTTAAAAAACTTAAAAAAAAAAGCTCATTTCCAAATTGGTAATTGATATCTTTGTCGAGAACTTCTTAATAAATAGTAATAAAGTGAATGTGAGTTTATAATGTAGACTGTAAATATTCTTGAAATAGAGTGAAAAACAGGGACAACTAGTAAATGGTAAGAAGAATCAAAGTATACTAGACTCTATACAGGAACTAAAGTAGAGCTTGGGAAGGATCAACAAAGGGGAGGAGGAAGAAGAAAGGAAGAGTCAGGATAAACTTAAGAGCATCCTGTAATATCATCTTATTTAAATATCACTCACTCACCACTTGCTATCAAGTTGATTCCTACTCACAGAGACCCTCATTGGATTTCCAAGGCTGCATATCTTTAGGGAAGCAGACTGGCTCACCTTTCTTCTGCAGAGCAGCTGGTGGATTAAAACCACTGACCTTTAGCAGCCACATGTCTTAACCACTACACCACCAGTGCTCCTATAAATCTCATTAAGTATTGGCAAAATGGTAATGTCCAGTATATGCCTCAGGATAAGCAGAAATCTAAAGTGTTGAAGGGAGCTCTGGTAGCATAGTGCCTAAGGCACATTACTGCTAACCAGAAGGCTGGCAGTTCAAACCCACCAGCCACTCCTTGGAAGGAAAATGGGGCAATCTGCTTTCATAGTGATACTGCCTCAGAAACCCAAAGAGGGATTGCTATGAGTTGGGTCCAACTTGACGGCACATAACAACAACAACAACAGTGTTGAAACAAGCACTAGTGCATAAATGGTTCTTTTCACTTCAGGGATGTTTACACACTACCTTCAGCTTTGAGGAAGGAGCTCTTGTGGTGCTGTGATTAAAGCATTGGGTTGCTGACTAAAATGTTGGTGATTTGAACCCACCAGCCGCTGTGTGGGCAGTTCTACTCTATCCTATATGGTGGCTATGGGTCTGAATTGTCTCATTGACCAGGCAGATGAGGAAGAAGTTAAGATTCAGGAGATGTCAAATAGAGGATACTCCACAGAGTAAACCCCAAATATGAATCCATAGCTGGGGGTGCTGGGGATTGTTCACTGCATTCTGTGTTAATAGTGCCCTCTGTTGTTATGCAAAGTGTCAATGAAATGAGCACCAGAAAACAATGTCTCTAGCATTCAGCCTGGAGGAAGTTTGTAGAGATGCAAGAAGAAATAAATGTCCAAGAAAGCTGTGAATATGTGTGAATTTAAATGAGCAACAGCTACATAAAACTACAATAATAGCATGTATGAGAATAAGTAGAAAGTAAATAGAGTTGAAGTTTCTAATATCTATATACTTTTTCTGGAGCCTTGGTGGCTCACAGTAGCCAAAGATTTTTCAGTTCTAACCTACCAGCTGCTCCTTGGGGAAAGATAGCAGTCTACTTCCATAAAGATTACAGACTTGGAAACTCTTTGAAGCAGTTCTGCTTTGTCCTGTAGGTTGCAATGAGTCCCGCTAGAGTCAATGGCAGTGGGATGTATTATCTGGAGGGAGGATAAAAGTGCTGATCAACTTTTGGCCTTGATAGTTAAAAGCACAAAAGCAAACATGAGAAGTGTACATAAATAAAAGAGGGGTTTTGTCAATCATAACAAACATGAATGCATGCACAGTCACAAATATATACGTATGTATGTATTTATGACCACATGAGAATGAACATAGGTATGAAAAGGTACACACCAGGACAAGGACAGTAATGTGCTTTAGGTGGGGAGCTAGGTGGAGTAGAACAATGCTCTGGAAGGCAGATTAATTCAAGCTATTTTTCAGTAGGGTTGGGGGAAGATTTTTAGTTTTATATTATATATATATTTATGTGCATATCAAATAAAGTGCAAGGTTTATGTTGTAGTTAATGTTATTTTCCTTTGGCAGAGATCATTGAGTACTGTGCCTCAAGCATTGTTCCATGTGTTGGATTTATAGAGGTCAGCAAGGCAAAACCATGGGTTTTTTTGTAGAAGATATTCTAGAGAATTATAAGAAAGTGGGATTTCCAGTTTTTTTAAAAATTCTTATTTCTTCTAATTTTCTACATTTTAAATAAGCATTAACTTAAATAATTGAAAATAAAGTTGCTTTTATAAGAAACAAGTAGAAATGATGTGTTCTATAATTATATTTACATGTAGAATTAAAACAATCAATAGCTGTTCTTTTGATTTTTTAAAAAAACTTATTAATAGTGGGAAGAACTCACGGGATTTCTCAAGCTGAAAGGACTGAAGAAACAATTTAAGCCTCAATTTGCAATATTGAAAGATTCTATGGGCAATATATTGAATGATGCAGGAAAGATCAAAAGAAGATGGAAGGAATACACAGAATCACTGTACCAAAAAGAATTTGTCGGTGTTCATCCATTTCAGGAGGTGGCATATGATGAAGAACCAATGGTGCTGAAGGAAGAAGTTGAAGCTGCACTGAGGAACTGGCAAAAAACAAAGGCTCCAGGAATTGATGGAATACCCACTAAGATGTTTCAACAAAAGGATGCTGCACTGGAGACACTCACTTCACCATGCCAAGAGAGTTGGAAGACAGCTACCTGGCCAAATGATTGGAAGAGATCCATATTTGTACCCATTCCAAAGAAAGGTAATCCCATAAAATGTGGAAATTATTGAACAATGTCATTAATATCATACGGAAATAAAATCGTATTGAAGATAATTCAAGAACGGTTGCAATAGTATATTGACAGAGAATTTCCAGAAATGCAAGCTGGATTCAGAAGAGGACAATGAGGGATATCATTGCTGTTGTCAGATGGATCTTGGCTCAAAGCAAAGAATACCAGAAACATGTTTTATTGACTATGCAAAAGCATTCAATCATGTGGATCATAACAAATTATCAATAACATTGAGAAAAAATGGGAATTCCAGAATACTTAATTGTACCCATGAGGAACCTGTACATAGACTAGGAGGCTATCATTCAAACAGAACAAGGGGATACTGTGTGGTTTAAAATCAGGAAGGGAGTGTGTCAGGGTTGTATCCTTTCACCATACTAATTCAGTCTTTATGCTGAGCAAATAATCTGAGAAGCTGTACTCTATAAAGAAGAATGTGGCATCAGGATTGGAGAAAAGTCACTAACAACCTTTGATATATAGACAACACAACTTGGCTTGTTGAAAGTGAGGATGACTTGAAGCACTTACTAATGAAGATTGAAGACTACAGTCTGCAGCATGGATTACACCTCAATATAAAGAAAACAAAAATCCTCACAACTGGACCAATAAGCAGCATCACAATAAATGGAGGAAAGATTGAAGTTGTCAAAGACTTCATATTACTTGGTTCTACAACCAACACCTATAGAAGCAGCAGTCAAGACAGTAGATGATGTATTGCATTGGGAAAATCTGTTGCAAAAGACCTCTTTCAAGTGCTGAAGGGCAAAGACATCTTCAAAGACTAAGGTGCACCTAACCCAGGCCAAGTTATTTTCAATTGCCTCACATGCATGTGAAAGCTGGACAATGAATGAAGAAGATTGAAAAAGAGTTGATGCTTTTGAGTCGTGGTGTTGGTGAAGAATACTGAAAGTACTGTGGACTGAAAGAACTAACAAATCTGTCCTAGAAGAAGTGCAGCCAAAATGCTCCTTGGAAGTGTGAATGGTCAGACATTGTCTCACCTACTTTGGTCATGTTGTCAGAAGGGACTGTTCCCTGGAGAAGGATATCATGCTTGGTAAAGTGGAGAGTCAATGAAAAAAGGGAAGTCACTTACAAAGTGGATTAACACAGTGGCTGCAACGATTGTCTCAGGTATAGCAAGGATCATGAGGCTGGCACTGGACCATACAGTGTTTTGTTCTGTTGTGCATAAGGTCACTATGAGTTGGAGACAACCCGACAGCACCTAACAAAAACAACAGTTAATAGTAACCTAGCAAAATTAGAATGTCTAAGAAATTCTTCAGAAAGATAAATGTTACATTTAGACAAGAGTATTTTAGGAAGGTGATAAAACTCAAATACTGTGGTATCAAGGTAATTTAGTGCAAATATTCTGGATGTTAAGACATGCATAATAAAAGTCAAGTTGTGTGTAATAGTTAACCCTTCCTAAAATAATCTACTTAACCTAAAGGAAAAATCTAGAATAGTCACAGTCACTGGTGAAAGCAAATTTTGGACAAAATCTACATGTGCAAGAATTAAGCATTTGCAAGATAAATCACAAATGCTGTTATGTTACATAGTCATAAAATGGTGTTCTAGATCAGAGATTGGCAAACTAGAGCTTATGGTTCAAATATGGTTCACTGACTGTTTTTATTAATATAGTTCTGCTTAGAACAGCCATGACAATTTTTAAGTGCTGTCAATGGCTGCTTTTGTGCTACAATATTGAGTAGTTATAAAAGAGACTGTATGGACCTTAAAGCCTAAAATATTTATTATCTGCTTTTTATACAAAAGGTTATTGACTTCTTGTTAGATAAATGTGAAAACGGAAGCATATTTAATGTACTATTTGTATCATGTTATTCACATCTTTTCTATACATACCAAAGGGTTCATGTGTATAATCATAATAACTAATATTCATGGAATGATCTGTGCCGAGTACTAGTTTTCAAAATTTATGTGTATGACTCATTTATTTTCCAAAACAATCCTATGCAGCATCATTCCCATTTAACAGAGGAACAAACTGAGATCCTGGAAAGGTAAATAGTTTGCACAAAATGACCCAAAAATGACAAAGATGAGATTAAAAATTGTACACACTACTTTTTCCAGTATATTTGTAATACTATACATCAAAATGTTAATATTGACTTTTCCTGATACTTAGACTCAGTGTTGTTTTTTTTTCCTCATTCTTTTTACCAATATATGTTCGTCATTTCCTGTAAAGAATCTTAATTATTTATAATGTAAATTTTTTATTTAAAAAAAAATTCCAATATTGAGGACTTGTCTATTGGCATATTGATTAAACTTAACTCCTATAACATGTTGCCTATTTCTTCATCTTAGCTAGAGGAAATTGCAATTTAATATTTTTTTCTTGAAATTGGTGTTTTTGGGGTTAGAGAAATAATATAACTGTCTAACCAAAGCACAGATTGTTTTTTGTATTCTTATTTGTTTGTTTTTGCTTTTGTCATTAATGAATCTCTGATTGTGTTGAGAGATTTACTTTTATAATATATTTCTAAAGATGATGTTACTCCTTAGACAGCATCCATCAGCAAACAAATTAAGAAATGAAGAAATAAAAGGGTCAGTCTTTTTTCTTTCATTACTCAACAGTCCTACTCAATAGACACAGTTACTCACATTGCTGAACCTCATTTCTTTGTTGTTGTTAGGTGCCATCAAGTCGGCTCAGACTTACAGCAAACCTATGCACAACAGAACGAAACACAGTCTGGTCTGTGCCATTCTCACAATCTCTGCTGTGCTTGAACCTATCGTTGCAGGCACTGTGTCAATCCAGCTCCCTGAGGGTCGTCTTCCTCTCTGAGCCTCTACTTTATCAGGCATAATATACTTTGCCAGGGAACGGTCCCTTCTGACAACATGACCAAAGTTGATGAGACAAAGTCTGGCCATTCTCTTTTCTAAGAAGTATTCCTGATGCATTTCTTCCAAGGCAGATTTGTTAGTTTTTCTGGCAGTCAATTGTATTTTCAGTATTCTTCACCATCATCACAATTCAAAGGCATCACCTCTTCTTCGGTCTTCCTTATTCATTGTCCAGCTTTCACATGCATATGAGGTGATTGAAAATACCATGGCATGGGTTAGGTGCACTTTAGTCTTCAAAATGACATCTTTGCTTCTTGACACTTTAAAGAGGTCTTTTGTAGCAGATTTGCCCAGTGCAAATGATGTTTGATTTTTTGACTGCTGCTTCCATGGATATTGATTGTGGATCTAAGTAAAATGAATCCCTGCCAAATTCTATCTTTTCTTCATTTACCATGATGTAGCTTATTGTCCAATTGAAGGGATTTATTTGTTTTTATGTTGAGATGTAATCCATACTGAAGTCTTTAATCTTAATCAGTAAGTGCAAGTCACCTTCACTTTCCGAAAGTCATAGCGACGCCTCCTTGGGTTTCCGAGGTGGTATAACTACAGAAGTAGATAGCCTAATCTTCCTTCCGAGGAGTGGCTCATGGGTTCGAACCACCAGCCTTCTGGTTAGCAGTCGAATAATGCCTTAGGCACTATGACACATTGTTCCACATTCTACTTTGGGGAGTAGCAACTGGGATCTTAAAAACCTGCAAGCAGCCATATAGATGCAACAATGGGTCTCTCCTCATCCAGAACAAAGAAGAATGAAGAAAACCGAAGATGCATGGAAACAATTAGTCCAAGGGACTGGTACACCATCTGTTCCTCAGCCTTTATTACTATAAGACCAGAATTAGATGGTGCCCGACTACCACTGTCAATCACTCAGAGAGGGATCTATGTAGGAGACCCTGATAGAGAGGAAGAACAATGTGGAACAAAACACAAAATCATTTGGAGGGAAAAAAAAGAAAGTGGGTACCAGGTTTGCTGGTCTGGTTGAGATCCCAATGGAAGGCTGTAGACAGAGTGGGAGAGAAATGTAGAACAAAATTCAAAATCATGAAAAAAAAAAAAAAAAAGTTTTCTGGTCTGATAGAGCCTGGTGAAATCCCTGAGACTTTGGCCCCTAACTGCCCTTCAGGTCTGGAATTGAACACTCTCCTGTGGCTTCCAGCCAAACAAAAGACAGGCATGTGAGCTGAACATTTACAGTAGGTAGATACACTCCTTGAAGACATCAATAATGGGAGAATAGAAGGGCTGTGTATGCACAGGGGACAGCTCAGGGGGCAGGAGTTCATGGGAGGGAAGGACACAGGGAAGAGGTGGCTATAGGGAGGAAGTAGGAGGAGAGCTGTTGTATTTTGGGAAATTGCAGTCAATGTCATGAGACAAAGTGTATGTGAACTGCTGTATGGAAGATGAATTTGCTATGTAAACTTTCACCCAAATCACAATACAAATTTTAAAAAAAAGAAGTAATGTGTCATCTGCATATATTGATTTAATGAAGTTGTTAATTAATCTTCTTCCAGTTCTAATGCTGTATTCTTCTTCATATAGTCCAGCTTCTCAGATTATTTGCTAAACATACATACTGAATAAGTATGGTGAAAGAATATAACCCTAATGCACACTTTTCCAGATTTAGTTTCTTTAGTAACATTTTATTTATGATACATAATTATCTCTGTTTCTATGCCATTTATATGTGTTGGGCAACATAATGTAGGAACTATGTTTCCTCATTTTTAAAAAGTTTCTGCAGAACATATATTCAATATGATATATGTGCAGTAATAATTTGTTGTTATAAATATTTGTTTAAACACAACTTATGAGAAGACATAGCAAATGTGGTTTTTATTATGTGATTATGGGTAAATGGTAAATGTGGGTACTAAGAATAGGCAGTAAGCATGTCTGAAGAAGTCTTTGATTTCTTACTTCAACCACAAGAAAGCAAAGAGGTATAAAAATAAATGTGCAATTCTTAGGAATTGATACTGCTTACAAATTACTTATAAGGCATTTTCTTATCCTGATGGAACCTATGTGAAACTATGATAGATAATATAAAAATGTTTTACGATCTGTATTATAGTACCACACAAAAATTAAAGTGTTTTAATTATGTATCACCCACATGCTCCATTAATTAGAGATATTGGTTATAAAATAAATCAAAGATTAAGTAGATTTTGGCATTGAAATGGTGGGAATTTAGGTTATTATAGTTAGCTTTAAGATTTTTGTATTAACAAGAATTTTACAAGCTATAATTTGAATGGATAATTTTCACAGATATTTAATTTACTGTTAAGAGATACATTTATCTTAGTCTTGAGAAAATGATTCAGCCTTTTTTTTACCATCATTAATCAAAACTAAGATACCATTTGTCTTAGTGTGGTACCCCTGAAAACAGATCCTGGGAACTTGAGGTTGGACAGTGTCTGTGAGTACAGGAATCACCACCATTCCTACAGCTATAATCAGCTAGGTCAAGAAGTTGTGGTGATGGACTCCCAGAGTGTTTGCTACACCAGAGATACACTACAATTGTATTTCTCACTAAAAAAGGAAAACAAATGTTTCCAATTACACTGTGGCACAATGCTCTTATCATTTAGACATTCTGTGTTATTTTAATAAGGCTTTTTAGGGTTTTTTACACATAAATATAAAGAAGTCCTGGTGGTGGTTAAGGTGCTCAGCTGCTAACCTGAAGTTTGACTATTTGAATCCACTAATTGTTCTATGGAAGAAAGATGTAGCAGTCTGCTTCTGTAAAGATTATACCATTGGAAATGCTGTGGCACAGTTCTACTGTTCTTTAGGGTCACTAGGGAGCTCTGGTAGTGTAGCGCCTAAGGCACTTGACTGCTAACCAGAAGGCTGGTGGTCCAAAGCCACCAGCCATTCCTTGTGAGAAAAGTTGGGCAATCTACTTCCATAGTGATACTGCCTCAGGAACCCAAGGAGGGGTCACTATGCGTCAGGTCCGACTCGACGGCACATAACAATAACAACATAGGGTGAGTATGAGTCAGTATTGACTGGACCACTATGTGTTTGGATTTTTGGTTTTATTACTATAAATGCACATGTGTGTGTGTGTAAAATAAATTGGAAAATTTATCTATGAAACTCCTTCATATTCAGAGTTCAACAATTCTGAATGACATGTTGACCCAGGGTTTCCAATGATTTGTTTTTCTATGTGAAGTTGTACTCTGAAATATTGAATGCTGCTAATGCAATGTTTCTTAAAGGCATGCTCTACTGTTGTCTTTGGGATTTTCTTTTAGCTCCTGTACCCTTTCTTCTCATTTTGATTCGTGTGAGCAGGCAACAACAACTATGTCACAACTGCTTCTGGGCTGAAGTGATTTTAAGATGAATCCTACTTTCAGAGGTGTTAAATATGAAAAAGAATATACAATTCTTAGAATTGATGAAATAATAAATATATTAAGTAATCATTGAAAACTCATCAATTGGTTTACTTGATAATGTATATCCATTGCTATCTAATATATATTTGTACTAAATAATGCTTTTCTTACATCAATGCATGTGTCATTATTAATAAATATGTTCAAAGTTCTTTTGAATTTATTGTATTTTATTCTTGTATGTTGTTGTTGTTGTTGTTTGCCATCGAGTCAGCCCTGACTCATAGCGACCCCTCCTTGGGTTTCCGAGGCAGTATCACTACGGAAGTAGGATTGCCCAACCTTCCTTCCGAGGAGTGGCTGGTGGATTTGAACCGCCAGCCTTCTGGTGAGCAGTCAAGTGCCTTAGGCACTATGCTACCAGAGCTCCTACTAAACTTTAAAAACTGTAATATTTCACATGAATGGAAAAAGTTACTTTCTAACCTATATTATACATTTAAAAAAAAAGTTAATATTGCATAATTTTAAATCCAGATAATTAAAATTAATCTTCTATTATCAATGGATTTTTTTTACATTAGTTATAATGCAATTGATACAAAATGGTGGTTATGCGACTGAACCTAATAAATATTGGAGGTATATCATTTTATGTCTTTTATTCTAGGTACTCAGATATTTCATAGGCTTAGAAGTCTTTGTGAGACTGAGGAAAAAAAAGGAAAACACATGCCATTTATTAAAACTTTATGTTCAATGTTGAATGCTTAGAAAGAAAAGGAAGGTTTAGCTACATGGAATGAAGACAGAGCTAAAATGTAGTCAAGATTGAAGAGCAGATAATCTAGGTTAGAAGAGCCTCATTGCTTTTGCATTCTTGCATTAATATATTTTGTTCATGTTTTTATATACAACCAGATTTAGGAGCATGTATTGCCAAGACTATAAATTTGACGTATTCATTATTTAAAAAACACATACCATCCTGCTTTGTCATACCAAGCTATAGAAAATAAAATTGATGTTTAAATAGGTTTAAAGTTTATACTTTTTCTCCACAGCTTTGATAACTGTTGCCATTGAATCTATTCTGACTCACAGAGACAATATGAGAGAGAGTAAAACTGCCCTGCAGGATTTCCAAGGCTATAATTTACAAAAAAAAAAAAAGAAACATTTTTTTAAACTTTGGGTGAAAGTTTACAAAGTAAACTGGTTTTCCATTCAATCATGACATTGATGGCAATCCTGGCAATATAACAGCACTGTCTTCATTTTCTCCCTGTGTTTACCACTTCCATTAGTCCTTCTCATCTATCCCTTCCTGCCTTCTTAGTTTTACCTGTAGGGAAATGCTGCCCTTTTGGTCTTGCATGGTTCATTGTTCCAAGGAGTACATACCTCTCTGGTGGTATTGCTCACCTTATAGGACTATCTATTGTTTGGCTCAAAGTTGAGCAATGGAGGTGAATTCAGTTCCAGGCCTAAAGAGTAGCTAACGGTCATAGTCTCAGGGGCGCCACCAGTGTCTAACAGACCAGTAATCTTGGTCTTTTTTATTGTTTTGAGTTTTATTCCACACTTTTTTTCCCATCTTATCCAGGACTTCCTATGGTGATCCCTTTCAGAACTTTTAGCAAAGGTAATCGGACACTATCCATTTCTTCTGGTCTCAGGGTCATGGAGGCTGGAATTCGCATGGTCCATTATTCCCTTGGATTAATTGTTTCCATAGGTCCTTGATTTTCTTCACTGTTCTTTACTCTGGACAAAGAGAGACCAATAGTTGCACCTTAGATGGCCAATCACAAGACTTTAGAACACTGTCTTTGTGTATTATGTTATGCTAATGGTCCTTGATGTCCTCAGAGACTATTGTCCTGAGCCCCTAGGATAAAATGTATTTGGTTATGGCTAAGAAGTTTTCATAACTTTGCTGTATGCTATACTATATTCATGGACATATTTGGAGCACATATAAATACATATATATAAATACATATGTAGAAATGTCCTCTGTCAAACCTACATATATTTGTGAGTATAGGACCATTTATCTTCTCACTTGTGTTCAGTTTGTATGTATAGCTATATATCCACTCATAGATTATTGTTATTACTGCTATTGCAGGAGCGACTACAAGACTTTTCTCCCGTGGTGTTACTGGTGAGTTCCAGATGCCAAACTTTGAGGCAGTGCTTAACCACTGTGCCACCAGAGCTCTTTATAACTTGAGTAGAAAGCATAAATCTAAAAGAGATAGAAGACATGGAAACTGTTGAAGTATTATTAAATATATTACACAAATATTTTGAGGCTTTAGACACTCTGTATTTTCAAATGTTTTTACACAATTTAATACCTCATTAAGAGAAGCTTTGTACAACTTGTGCTAAGACCATTTAAGCTGGTATCTGCAGATAGTCTTGAATATTTTCCTTACAAGGATTCCTGCTGACTGGTACTTCATATTTGAACATTGAAGAGCCCACTAGAAGATGCACTCCTTAATTTTTTTTAGTTACATTATCTTTTGATTACTCTGCTGAAATAAGTTTGGATTGTGTACCTTTTTTCTTTTTTTTAATAGCTTTGGTGATAACAGTAAATCACCTCTTCAAGATGTTCGCAGGAAGACCAGAGTCCTCTGTACATTCCAGAGGATTAATAAGAAACTCTCTGCTTTCCAGTGAAAGGTTACAGCTGACACTACTGTCAGCTTCTGGATACAAGTATTGCTGTGCTGTTTGTCCATGAAAATGACACCTTCATCTGAGTCTGTAATAATATATAATTATCCTATTTTTAATGACTGAATTACCAACTTAATTTCTTCAAATTACAAATTTGCCTGACATTTAAACAGTGCATCTTTTAAAATATATTTTAGTCGTGAGTCTATTCAAACTTTGAACTATACAGTTGATTTTTGAGATGTTTATTATTAAAATTAATGTTACTATTTTATTGTTTTTACCAGTGTTTGTGAGATGGATATGTATACATATAGAGGGAACACTCTGGTGGTTCAGTGGTTAACAACTTGACTGCTAAGTGAAAAGTCAGCAGTTTAAACTCACTAGCTGATTCGTGGGAGAAAAGATTAGAGTCTAGGAAACTCTTTGTGGTAATTCTACACTGTCCTATAAGGTCACTACACATAACAACTATACACACACCCACACACACAGAGCTTTATCTCTGGGGAAATCCTCACAACTGGACCACTAAGCAATATCATGATAAATGGAGAAAAGATTGAAGTTGTCGGAGATTTCATTTTACTTGGATCCACAATCAACACCCAAAGAAGCAGCAGGAAAGAAACCAGACAATTGTATTTCACTGGGCAAATCTGCAGCAAAAGACTTATCTAAAGTGTTACGAAACAAAGATGTCACTTTGAAGGCAGGTGCACTTAAACCAAGCATGGTGTTTTCAATCATCTCATATTCATGTCAAAGGTGAACAATGAATAAGGACGACTGAAGAAGAGTTGATGCCTTTTAACTGTGGTGTTGGCAAAGACTGCTAAAAACACCCTGGACTCACAGAAGAACTAACAAATCTGTCCTGAAAGAACTGCTGCTGGAATGCTCCTCAGAAGCCCGAATGGCCAGACCTCATCTCACCTGCTTTGGCCATGCTGTCAGAAGGGACCTGTCCCTGGAGAAGGACAGCATGTTTGGTAACGTAGAGGGTCAGCAAAAAAGAGGAAGACCCTCAGTGAGATGGATTGACACAGTGACTGCAATGATGAGTTCAAGCACAGCAAGATCGTGAGGATGGTGCAGGACCATTCATTCTACTGTTCATAGGGTGGCTGAGTCAAAGCTGGATCGTTGGCACCTAACAACAACGTATGTGTGTGTGTTAGTGTGTGTGTGTGTATATACACAGAGAGAGAGAGAGAGAGAGAGAGCTGTGGTGGCATAGTTGATAAGGCATTTTGCTGCTAACCAGAAGGTCAGTGGTTCAAGCTCACCAGCCGAAGATGGGGCAACCTACTTTCATAAAGATTTATAGCCTTGGAAACCCAATGAGGGTTGCTATGAGTTGGAATAGACTTCAAGGCAGTGAGGTTTTTTGTTTGTTTGTTTTTTTACTGTACACATAAAAAGAGCTCTGGTGGTGCAATGGTTAAGACATTTGGTTTCTAACCAGAAGTTTGGCAGCTCAAACCCACCAGCTCGAAGGGAGGAGGATGAGGCAATCTACTTCTGTAAAGATTTACAGCCTTGGAAACTCAATGGGGGTTTCTATGAGTCATTATTGACTCGATGGCAGTGGGTTTCATATATATAAATACATGTATGTATCACATATGCTTGATATTTATTTCAATAGAGCTACACATGAGGGTTATCTGCACAAAGTGTGTCAAAAGTGAAGAGAATATTTTTTTTTTGGTCTTCAATCACCTTTCTCTAATCCATGCCTTAATTCATTTAACCCAGTTGATTAGTGTATGCAGTAAGACAAAACATGTAAGAAGTTTTAGAGCTCTCTATTATATCTTAACTATAAAATGTTATGATTTATAGCCCAATGTAGATCCTTCATTATTGCTGAAATATCAAAGACATATCCTCCTAGGATATGGATCTCTTCTCTAATAATTGATATCACTATATATGAATTTGACTTTCAAAATTAATCTACTCAATTTCCAAAGTGTTCGATGCACATATCATGATACACATATATCAAGAAATTAGCATTGGGAGAAAGTGAGACTATAATAACTAAGGACTATTAAGTACAACCATATTTAGTACAAATCTTTGGACAGTATTTGTATAAAACAATAAAAACTTGAGTGCCAGCAAGATGGCGGACTAGGCAGAAGGACTGCACAGACCCTCTTTAACAAAGAAAAGGGAAACCAATTAACACAGACACAGAAGATGATCTTGGACCCCTGAGCCTTGAAGGGAAGGATACAAAAGTGGACTAAACCCCAACTAGCAGAAGAA
>NW_006921594.1:23590851-23592320 GCF_000298275.1 Orycteropus afer afer
AAAAAAATAAAATAAAAATTATGCCAACAGAAATTAAAGGGACAGCTGAAGAACAGCACAACCATGTTGGAAATAACATTAGTAAAAAATGAAAGGACAAAAGCCAAAGATGAATAAAAGCTTGGAAAAGGACCCATTTATTAATCGAATGAGATGAAGATTATGAAAATGTTTGGGCATCCTTGAAGATTTTTATAAGCCTAATTTGGTGGAGTCAGAAGTCCACTTGTAGACTAGATTAACACATGATAAAAAGGAAATTTGTACAAATCCTCTAATAACAACCCATTGATTTTAGGGAAAGAAAATCAAAATACTTCACATTTTCACCCTCTCAATGCTCCCTAAACTCCATCCTCGCTGCCATAAGCTGTTGGAAAGTCAAACTCTTTTTCTTCTCAAATCCTTAACTTATTCTTTCCCCTCTGTTCGTTGGTAATCTTATTTTTACTTCAAGACTCACTGAAGTCCTGTTGTAATAAAGAGTGGATACACAAGTTATTTCAGTCTGTAACAATTTATCTGCATTTTTATTTGAATATTTATTTCACTGACTAAACAGAAAGCACATATATTTAGGGATAGGAAATTTATCTATTTTATTGACCTCTGTTTTTCAACTACTTGGCACCACACCAGATACATAACAGAAAATAATAAAGAATTAAAGAATTTAAACCTATGAAGAGAAAATATACAGGTGTACACTGGACCACTCACCAAAAGCTTGAAGGTTCAAATCCACCCGGAGGCAACTCTCAAGAAAGGCATAATCATCTATGTCTGAAAAATTAGCCATTGGTAACCCTATTACTATAGATCGAATTGTGTCCCCTAGAATATGTGTTGGAGTTCTGATCTCTATACCTGTGGATGTAATTCTGTTTGGAAATAAAGCTTTCTTCATTATGTTTATGAGACCATATCAGTGAAAGATATGTTCTAAACCCAGTCACTTCTGAGTGATATAAAGAGCAACATAGGCACAGAGATAAGCAAGTGCAAACGGGAGACAGACAGGTACCACGTGGAGATTACAAAGAAACTGAAACTCAGGCCTGTAGAAGCTGAGACAAAGTTGTCAGCCCAGCGGGGACAGAGAGGGCTTTCTTCTAGAGCCATTTCCTTGAATTTGGACTCCCAGCCTCCTAAACTCATGAGAAACCTGTACCTTGACCAAGAGGCTGTCGTTCGAACAGAACAAAGGGACACTGCATGGTTTAAAATCAGGAAGGGAGTGTGTCAGGGTTGTATCCTTTCCCCATACTAATTCAATCTATATGCTGAGCAAATAATGTTAGAAGCTGGACTATATGAAGAAAAATGTGGCATCAGGAGTGGAGGAAGAATCATTAACAACCTGAGATATGCTGATGACACAACTTTGCTTGCTGAAAGTGAGGTTGACCTGAAGCACTTATGGATGAAGATTGAAGACTACAGTCTGAAGTGTGCATTATATCTTAAAA
>NW_006921594.1:23592540-23610769 GCF_000298275.1 Orycteropus afer afer
GATATTTTCAATCGCCTCGTATGCATGTGAGAGCTGGACAATGAATAAGGAAGACCGAAGAAGAGTTGATGCTTTTGAGTTGTGGTGCTGGCGAAGAATACTGAAAGAACCATGGACTGCTAAAAGAACTAACAGATCTGTCCTGGAGGAAGTACAGCCAAAATGCTCCCCGGAAGCAAGAATGGCGAGACTTCATGTCACCTACTTTGGTCATGTTGTCAGAAAGGACCATTCCCTGGAGAAAGATGTCATGCTTGGTAAGGTGGAGGGTTGAAGAAAGAGAGGAAGGCCTTAAATGAGAAGGATTGACATGGTGGCTGCGACTATGGGCTCAAGTATAGCAAGGATCATGGAGCTGGCAGAGGATCGGGCAGTGTTTCATTCTGCTGTGCATGTGGTTGCTATGAGTAGGAAATGACTCGAGGACACCTAACAACAACAATAACAAACCTAAACTGTGAGAAAATAATTTTTTGTTTATGAAAGCCACCTATATGTGGTATTTCTGTTATAGCATCACTAATATCCATGGAGCACAGTTCCACTTTGACACATGGGATTGCATGACTTGAAATTAACTCTATAGCAACTGGTTCCTGTTAAAGACTGTTTGTTGTCTCCCAATACCCATCTTCCTTTTACCATTTGATACACCTTGACTTTTAGATGTACGCATGGCTTCCCAGCTACAGACATTCCTACTCTCCCTTACAACTAGGTTTTTCCACATGACTAAATCTGGCCAATGGCATGTGAACAATAGAGCTGTTGCTTCTGGTTTGAACCCTTAAAATGAAAGGGCCTACATTTCCTTTGCCAAATTTATCTTCTCTGTGCAGGCATCTGGATGTGATGGTGACAGCTAGCACAACCCTCTTGGAATAAAAGATGGAAGCTACCTCTTGAGGATGTTAAAGCAAAAAACGTGCAGCTCACTTTCTTGACACTGTGAAACAAATATCAGACATGTACTTCTTACCTCTGATTGTCACATGAAAGACAAAAAAGAATAAAAATACTTAAGCTATTGTAACATTTGTATCTTGGCTACAGTAGTTTGGTAATGACTAAAATTCATTCATATCCTAACTAATACAGCTAGTGAGAAGGCATTTTCTTGAATATATGAAGGCACTTTGCAATTACCTAATATTAATTAAGCAATGATCTTTGAAGGAAAAGTAAAAAAAAAAAAAAAAAAAAAAAAAAAAACTTTTTTTACTCATACACTGAAGAAACAATTAGATATTTTGTCAGCTGGAAAAATACTTTAAGCAAGAATTGGACTGAAATTAAAACCTATGTACCTTCTGAGCTCTCTTTTCCTTTATCTTGGAAAACATTTCCTAGTGGTTTCCATCTTTGTTATAAACAGTGATTTTAAAGAAAGAAATGAGAGATGGGTAATGGTAAACATGGCAATGGGAAAGAACTTTCTAAGACATAAAACAGAATAAGTTTCAAAGGAAGTACGTCAGACTTTTGGACAATATTAAGAACAGTTCAGAAGGTGCCTTGGTTTTGGCTCTTTATGTTTCTAATCTGCATAAGAGATCTGGACATGGAGGCCGACTGCAAATATATTTAATTTGATGACACACTAAGATGAAGGCTGGAGGAAGCACAAAGCAGAGTAAATAAGAGGCTAGAAATTCGGGGTAGATGAACTGCATTGTATGTGTTGAAAAACAGAAATTAAACAAATAAATACAAGTTTTGGAATAAACTCAAATAAAATACAGATGAAAACAGCATTTTAAAACCAAAGTATCTTCTATAACCCAAATATATATTGAAATTATATTAGCTAATTTGTCACAAAATAAACTTGCCTTGGTAGAACTGATTTCCTAAATTACTATGCCTGCCTGTGCATACCAACTTGAGAATATAATCATTTGGCAGGATGATGTTACACTGTTATCTAAGATGATTTCATGAATGGTTATCAAATTTGACTATGTATAAAAAAATGAATGTTTTGAAAACAAGTTGGCACAAGACACTAAACACAATTGAAAAATTCAAAATGCATTATATATATCAGGGTGCATTATTTTTCAACGTTAGTCCTGGATGGCAAGGGACTGGTAAAGGAGGATTTGGGTTCATATAATTAATTCTTACAGTGAGTTTGCTGAAGTCCTTTTGATGTATTTTATTTCAAATGTGACTCAATATTATTTCTCCAGAAATAGCATGGAATGTTTTTTCATTAGTTAAGCATTAGCAAATATTGTCTCTCCCTTCATAACATTTTTATTTCTACCTACCCAGAGCTCCCCAAAGATCTAGTGCTTAAAACGGTTGCTTTGGGATATTAGAAAATATTTTTATTAGTTTACTTCCTGAGCTCATATGCTGATATTCTTTAATTCCACTTGAAAAAACCATTACTGAGGGGCCTAAACATATGCCATAATAAGATCTCACTCTAATTGCTGGAATAGATTCAAGGAAATTTTTAATTTACAGGATTCTGAGAAGCACACTTCTCACTAAAGCCATCTTTTATCCACTAGTTACCACTTTCATTGCCAGGTTTAACCCAAAACAACCAAACCCACTGCCGTTGAGTTGATTCTGACTCATTGCAATCCCAGTAGATTTTCCAAGGCTGTAAATATTTATGGAAGCACACTGCCTTATCTTTCTTCTGCAGAGCAGCTGGTGGATTTGAACCACCAATCTTTTGGTAATATTTCAATTCCTTAACCACGGCACCAATGGAATTTCTTAGCAAATAAAAATAAAGAGTACCCAGTTAGATTTTAATTTCAGATAAAAATGAATATTTTAAACATATGTATATTGGGCAATCTACTTCCTTATTGATACTGCCTCGGAAACCCAGGGAGTGGTCTCTCAGAGTCGGATCCAACTTGACAGCAGTGAGTGTGGGTTTTTTTTTTAATGAAAATTTTGAAAGTACATATATTTAAAATATTATTCATTTTAATCATTTGTTTTCTTTATGAAATTCATATCTCATTGGGCAAGCTTGTTTTATCTGGCAACCCTGGCCATCACCCAGCCCACAAAGCTAACACTGATCAAGAGGAAGCGCTATTTGAAGGTGTACCAAGGACCAATTCCCAATGGCAGTTGGTAGTATATTAAGAGATATGAGAAATGAGAGAGAGAAGAAAAATTATTTAAAAAAACTCTGATTAAACTCTGGCATCTGACTTCAGACTAAGTAATTTGCACCACCCCTTCCTGTGGAAATAACTTTAAAAGCTTTCTTAATGCCATCTAGTAGTTAGTCAGACAGTAGTTAGTCAGACTGAGTTCTTGTGCCTGACAGATGAAGTCAGGACCCAACCCTTCTCCTCCTCATGCTGAGTTGACCACCAGCCTAATTGTTGCTCCACTCTGAGCTGCTTTTGCCCTGGAAGACTTTGCCAATAGAGAGGTTGAGCTATGCTTTCTTCAAAGTTACAGGCTGAAAAGGCATGAATTAAAGTCCACAGTTTCTAAAGAGGGACCAACAGGTGAAACAATCCCTTTTGCCCTGAAAAGTGTTAACTGCCAAGTCAGAGAAGAGGAACTAAAGTCTAGTCTTGGTCCTAGACTGCTAGTGCCCTCTGGTGCCACACAAAAGAAAACAAAAATCCTCTGGGGGGAAAAACAGTCCTCAAATTAAGTCTCAAAGTAATTTTTCAAATACGATTATCTAGCTAACATAACTATAATGATGTTTACGAAAAAACAAGACATAAGCCAAGATTAGGAGAACAAAAATCAACAGAAACACACTTCCAATAATTTCAGATATTGGAATTATTTTATTAAACATAAATTGTGAGATAATTCTGCTTTCTATGTTCATAAGAAGGATTTCTGGAGGTGTAGTGTTTAAAGCATTCGACTGCTAACTAAAAGGTCATTAGTTCAAACTCAATAGCTGCTCCATGGGAGAAAGATGGGGGAATCTCCTGTATATATTTACAGCCTTGGAAGGCATATGGGCCTGTTGTACTCTGTCCTAAGCAGTCACTATGAGTTGGAATCAACTTTATGATAGTGGGATTGGGTTTGGTTATATTACGAGAGATAAAAAGACAAATTTAGGATGATTAACAAGAAACTGGAAATTGTGGAAAGGAGCATTGCAGATTTGAATGAATATCAAAGAAAAAGCATATAGAGAAATACAATATAAGAACCCAAAGAATTGTCCAAAATCGTATTAGACCACTAAAGAGAGTAACAGTGAAAGGGAAGGTAAGTTAAAGAAAGAGAGAGAGATACAATGTAGAAAAGACAGTTAAGATGCATCAAGATAAACTAAGAATATTCTAAGAAGATACATTGATTGTAGAAGGAGAGAAAAAAAATTCATTGATTGTAGAAGGAGAGAAGAAAGAAAATGAAATATTTAAAAATACATTTACTTTTGGTAGTAATATACTTGTATGTAGAAATAAATTGTGTAGAAATTCAGTTTCTACATGAACAGTTCAGTAACATTAGTTACACATGTCACATTGCATCTCTATTTTCTCTCTACTCATATTGTTTCATAACCATTAATTTAGGGTCTCTGGTCCTTACATTTATCATCCATGTTTTAAATTAACTGTGGTCAGTTTATTTTCATATAGATAATTCTTTATAATAATGCTATGCTTGACATAAATATTCTTTATTAATTGGGCTAAACTAATTTGTTTTAAAGATGACTTCATGGAATAGTTTCATTCAAGATTTAAAGATTATTTCTGGGCATTAGATTCAAGAATCTCCCAGTCTGAATAGTTCCAATAAGTCTGGTTTCTATATGAGGTTGGAATTCTGTTTCACATTTTTTTCTCCTTTTGATAAAAATCTATTAGGTTCTTGATCAAAATATTCAGTAATGGTATTTGGGCATCTTCCAAAATGGGGCTTCTTGAATCACTATTAACTTGGATATTTTTGTAATATATTTTCTTTATATATACAAAGCATAGCGAAGAATATGAAATTGTAAACTCTAACTTTATTTATTTTTGCTATTGTTGTTCTTAGGTGCTATTGAGTTGGCTCCAACTCAGAGCAACCCTATGTGCTACAGAGCAGAGCACTGCCCAGTCCTGCACCATCCTCACAATCTTTGCTGTACTTGAGCCCAACGTTGCAGCCACTGTGTCAATCTATCTCCTTGAAGTTCTTGCCCTTCTTTGCTGACCCTCTACTTTACCAGGCATAGTATCCTTCTCCCGGGAATGGTCCCTCTGACAACATGGCCAAAGTAGGTGAGAAGAAGTCTGGCCATTCTCGCTTCCAAAATGCATTCCAGCTGCACTCCTTCCAGGACAGATTTATTTGTTCGTCTGGCAGTCCCTGGTATTTTCAGTATTCTTTGCCAACACCACAAATCAAAACCCTTCTTCAGTCTCCCTTATTCATTGTCTAACTTTCAAATGTATATAATGTGATTGAAAATACCATGGTTTGGGTTAGGCACAGCTTAGTACTCAAAGAGATATCTTTATTTCTTAACACTCTAAAGAGGTCTTTTGCAGCAGATTTTCCTAGTGCAATATAACATCTGATTTCCTGACTGCTGCTTCCATGGGTGCAGACTATGGATCCAAGTAAAATGAAATCCCTGACAACTTCAATATTTTCTCCTTTTATCATAATGTTTTTTATTGGTCTAGTTGTCAGGATTTTCATCTTCTTTATGTTGAGGTGTAATACATGCTGAAGAATAGTCTTTGATCTTCATCAGTAAGTGCTTCAAGTCCTCTTCACTTTCAGCAAACAAGGTTGTGTCATCTACATATCACAGGTTGTTTATGTTTCTTCCTCCAAACCAGATGTTGCATTCTTCTTCACATAGTCCAGCTTCTTGGATTATTTGCTCAGTGTACACATTGAATAAGTATGGTGAAAGGATACAACCCTGATGTCCTGTCTTGCTGATTTAAAGCCATGCAGTATACCTTAGTTGTGTTCTAACTATAGCCTATTTGTCTATGCACAGGTTCCTCCTGAGAACAACGAAGTGTCTGGAATCCCCATTCTTCAAAATGCTATCCATAATTTGTTATGATTCACACAGTTGCAGCCTTTGCATGGTCAGCAAAGCACACATAAACAATTTTCTGGTACTCTTTGGTTTTAGCTACGATTCATCTGACATTAGCAATGATAGCTCTCATTTCATGTCCTCTTCTGAATCTAGCTTGTAATTATAATGATAATTACAATAATTACCCTATATATTTAATAAACTGTATTTTAATGACTACAAATTATTCCAGTTTTACAGTCTTATATATCTTATATTGATTGTTTGTTTCTTTGTTTTATAATCAAACCCTCTGATGAACACCTTATGTAAAATATGCATTAACATTTATGATGTTTTGGTAGATTTCTCAAGTTTTTGACCAGTTTCTTCAATGGGCTGCTTTCAGTATAGTATATCACAAACATAAGGAAGATTTAATTCTTCACAAAATATTACCTTAAATTGGCTCTGTGGCTTTCATTATTTTTTTTTTTCCTTACTTCTGGATGAAATCATGAAGAGGGCTTGGGGCAGCTTCTATAATTTTAGTCACTTTTTTCCCCCTAGTTATTAAAAATTCAACTTAGTTCAATATCAAAGCTTTACTCTCATCAATTTAAACCTCTTTCATCCCCGATCGATACCTTATTTGGGCCTGGGAATCTGCAGAGAGAAAAGAGTGCATAAGCAATTTCTTGTTGCTTTTCATCTTTCCTTACTCTCCCATTCAAAAGCTGCTATTTCTGATTGGGCACAGTACCATGAGAGATCAGAAAAAGGAAAACATTTTTAAGTTGTCAATACAGTTTCAATCTGTGAGAGGCTCTCTATGTAGATACAGCCTGACTTGTATCATGGTTCTTTCTATGAATGGTTCTTTAGACTTCTGTTGCTAGGATAATCTATCTGAAGTTCTTTGATATGAACAGTAACTCTCTGGTAAAATCTGAGTATTCAATCTCTGTTCCCCCATAGACTGTCAGCTGTGGTCACTGCACTCTTTTACATGGTGTTATTTTCAATATTAATCAAGTTCAGCACCCTTCTGTGGGTTCACATCTGGCCCAAGGGTAACATGCATCTCTGCCTCACTGGGATTGTTGATCTCTCTATTCATGCAGTTAACAGAGCAAATTTCAACCAATTTCTCTCCTTCAAATGTCTCCAGGTGGAATGTAAAATCTTCTTGTTGTTACTTTTTGTGAAATTCCTCTGCATTGGACTTGGAAATGAAAAGATCACTTATTTCTCTAATTCAAGTAGGATCAGAATAAATGCACAATATACTAGCAAATCTCATGTAAATGGGAAAAGCTAATTAGGGAAACCTAATTATCTAGTTTCAAAACTCCTGATAGAGTTCTATACAGATGATACCGTAAGCATTGTTCTCTGTCTTGAAGTTTCTGCTGAAAACCCCAGATAAAAGAAAGAATAATATTTAACACTATGATACAAATTAGATAAGTTGGATGACAGCATATAAATGCTTTTAGAAATCTTTTTTTATGATTTTGTTGAGATATTTTCATAAAGATAGAACTGATTTATACTCTACCAACGAAAGCAATGAATATCAGAAATATGTTTACTTATGTTTTATTGACTATGCAAGAGCATTCAACTGTGTGGATCATAACAAATTATAGATAACCTTGAAAAGACTGGGAATTCCAGAATGCTTAATTGTGGTCATGAGGAACCTGTAGATAAACCATGAGGCTTTCAGTCAAACAGAAAAAGGGGATACTGGATGGTTTAAAATTAGGAAGAGTGTGCATCAGGGTTGTATCCTTTCACCATACTTGTTCGATCTGTATGTTGAGCAAATAATCCAAGAAGCTGGACTATATGAAGAAGAGCACAGCATCAGGGTTAGAGAAACACGCATTAACTACCTGTGATATCTCCACGATACAACCTTTCATGCTAAAAGTGAAGATGACTTGAAGCACTTACTGATAAAGACTATAGTTTGCAGTATGCATTACACCTCAACATAAAGAAGATGAATATCCTCACAACTGGACCAATTATTATCACAATAAATTGTTGTTGTTATGTGCCGTCGAGTCAAACCCGACTCATAGCGACCGCTCCTTGGGTTTCCGAGGCAGTATCACTACGGAAGTAGGATTGCCCAACCTTCCTTCCGAGGAGTGGCTGGTGGGTTTGAAGAAAAGATTGAAATAGTAAAAAATGTCATTTTACTTGGATCCATAATCAACACCAGTGGAAGCAGCAGTCAAGGAATTAGACATCCCGCTGGGCCAATCTGCTGCAAAAGACCCTTTTAAAGTGTTGAAGAGCAAAGATGTCACTTTGAATGCTGAAGTGTGTCTAACCCAA
The DNA here is from genome assembly GCF_000298275.1 of Orycteropus afer afer. NCBI lineage: Eukaryota > Metazoa > Chordata > Mammalia > Tubulidentata > Orycteropodidae > Orycteropus > Orycteropus afer. The sequence goes on from NW_006921594.1 coordinate 23,600,894, forward strand.
GCCATGGTATTTTCAATTACCTCACACGGATGTGAAAGCTAAGAAATGAATAAGGAAGACTGAAGAAGAGTTGATGATTTTGCATTGTGGTGTTGGTGAAGTATATTGAAAATGCCATGGACTGCCAGAAGAACAAACAAATTTGTCCTGGAAATGCAGCCAGAATAATCCTTGAAAGTGAGAATGGACAGACTTTGTCTCACCTACTATGGTCATGTTGTCAGAAGGGACCATTTCCTGGAGAAGGATGTCATGCTTAGTAAAGTTGAGGGTCAGCAAAAAAAAAAAAGGAAGCCCTCAATGAGACGGATTTGCTGCAACGATAGGTTCAAGTATAGCAAGGATTGTGACGATGTTGCATGATCACGCAGTGTTTCTTTCTGTTGTACATGGGGCCACCATAGCTGAGCGGATGGCACCTAAAAACAACAAAACAACAACGGAACATCAGAATTAGCACCATGGCCAAAATGAATACTAATCCTTTTAAAATATTAATTAATTTTATATGTGACAATAAATAGAAAAAAAAATTATTTGATGTATTTTCAATACATTTTTTTTCCTTTTAGAAGAGATTTAGATTTACAGAAGAATTGAGAAAATAATGCTGAGAGTTTTCTTATAACTTTGTATCATTCAAGAGTCTCCATTGAAACAGAACCAATTGGAGATATATATTTATGTATCATACACATATCTATAACTATTTTCAAAAAATAAATAAATAAACAGTTGACATTGAGTGGATTCCAATTCCTGGCAACCCCTTATGTTTCAGGGTAGAACTATTCCCTAGGATTTTCAATTGCTGTGATTTCTTGGAAGTAAGTCAACTTCCAAAGTGCCTCTGGGTACATTCAAATTATGAATCTTCTGATTCATTGCTGATGACGTAACTGTTTATACCACCCAGAGACTTCTATATTGATATCAATATTAATATTTATTTTAAGAAATTATCATTAATTTTGGAAAGTTATTGGCCACTATTACTTCAATATTTCTGTGTTCTCTTATCTTTCTTCTCCATCTAATTGTATGTACATTACACCACTGAAAATTGTTCCATGGAATTGGAATGTCCTGATTTCTTATTCTTCCCCCCCCCCTTTTTCTTTATATTTCATTGGGGGAAATTTTGAGTGTCATATCTTCAAGCTCACTTTTTTTCCTTAGTTGTATTGAGGCTACTGGTGAGCTCATGAAAGACATTATTCATTTCTGTTACAGTGTTTATGATTTTTTTTCTTTAATTCATTGCATGTTCTTTTGATTCTTTTATAATTTCAATTCACTTCTTATATTTCCCATTAGATCCTGTATGTGGTGTACTTTTTCCATTAGAGCCATTAACTTACTTCTGTTGAGTTAGTTTGACTCATAGTGACCCCTCTTTGGGTTTTGAAGGTACTTGCTCTATGGAAGTAGATTGCCTAATCTTCCCTCTGAGGAGTGACTGGTGGGTTTGAACCACCAGCTTTCTGGTTAGCAGTCAAATGCCTCAGACACTATGTCACTTGTTGTTGTTGTTGTTGTTATGTGCCATTGAGTTGGACCCGACTCATAGCAACCCCTCCTTGGGTTTCTGAGGCAGTATCACTATGGAAGTAGATTGCCCCATCTTCCTTCTGAGGAGTGGCTGGTGGGTTTGAACCACCAGCCTTCTGGTTAGCAGTCAAGTGACTTAGGCACTTCTTGTCTGATATTTTGTGTCATACTTGAGTGTTTGTGTCATATTTGAGTGTTGTTCTAATGCTTGTCTTTTCCTTTGAGACTCATGTTTTCTTGTTTTTAAGCTTGCCTTGTTATTTTTTGTTGAAAGCCAGACATACTGCATCTATGTGACAGAGTAGAATTCCTCTTCAGGGTTTCCTATGCCATAATCTTTATGAGAGCAGATTGCCAGATCTTATCTGTAAGTATTCATCCTCAAGAGATTGACTCTTATAGCTTTCAGTTGTAATCTACTGTTATTTTGTAATTCATGTCAGTGTAGTGGTAAAGTTTGGGAGTAGGAATATTCTATAATTTTATAATTCAATTTAAGTCTTTTAATGGACCTGCTTTTGTTGGCCTTGACTTCACAATTGTTTCTCAGCCTTTTCCCCGGACCCCCAAGAAGAAACAACAGAGATAGAGGAGGGTGATGTGGGAGAAAAGCCCTTCCTCTCGGTGGATAAGACTCTGGTAAAGTCTTTACTTGGGTAAAGTAAGGCTTTGTTATGGAAAATGTTCTGGTGTATTTCACAATGATTAATCTCCTTCTCCTTCTGTCAAGCTACCAGGTGATTTTTCTTGGCTCTTCATCATGAGAACTTGATGAGGTTCCTGAAAGGAAAATTCATGAAGGTGTGGAAATTTCCCTACAACTGCATCCCCCAGGAATTCTTCAATCTCATGCTAGTGTAAATTCAGCCTCCAACAATTAATCAAAGTTACATTTAAGTGTTTCTACCAGCATAGAGCTCCATCACCTTCTGCTTTGGGTAATCAGATCTTGGCTGTGACTCTCTAGATTTGCCTATTTCTCCAGATTTTGGGGTGAAAGTTTATCTTGCAACCTCAGTTATCTGAAGACTCCATGAAAAGTCATTGATATTCAGTTTGTTCAGCTATTATGATTGTTGTTGTGGTAGGAATGGGGATGATGACTTTCAAGCCCTTTACATGTCTGAGCTAAAATTGAAATCTCCACTGAGGTTTTTTGCTGCTCTTTAATATTGAAGAATTTGGAGAATATAACCACACATTTATTAAATGTATACTACATGTTATATATTTTTCTAGGTTCTGGCTGTGCAGAACAAATCTGGATTGAAATTGTTTACTGCTTCCTATAACTGTCACTCTTTCCTCCTTATTTCCTATCAGGGCTCTAAAAAATAAAAATCATGGCAGCAGGAACACTTGATTACACATAATTTAAGAGCTGTTTTTAAGCAGAATCCCCTTGGAGTTGGAGACTAGGACAAAATGGGAAGGTTGTGAAGTGCCTTTATTTTGTACTAGGAGTACTAGGGATTTCAGTCCACACTTTCCTTATTTAATACATTGCTTGCCCCTATTTCTGTCACCTCTTCTGGCTTTGATTGTGAGTCATCCCAAAAGGAGATAGAGAAATACTTCCATACATTAGAAAATGAATTATACTAACAGAAAAGAAATAAAAACACTTCCAAATTTTTACATATATTGAAATCCATTACACCAATCTTTCAGGACAGCAGATAATTTTGTTTTTCTATTGAATCTTTTGCTCATTCATTCAGAAATCATTTCTAAATAACAGCTTTATGGTAGATCTTGTTTCAGTTACAACGATGAATACAACATACTACTTCCTTTTGAGGAAGTTAAAGTCCATTAGTGGAGATATACATACTAGCAAGAACCCCTTATATGGGGTTCAATAATATAAAGTTTAACAACAATAATATAAAGTTTAATTTAAGCCACATTGTCTATTTATCCTATTTATAAAGTTCATTCATAAATATATTTTCACATTTTTGTGAAATGTTTCTTTTCACTTGATTCTTTCCAATTTTACTTAAATGTTTAATGAAACATAACCTCAATGAATATAGACTAACATTATTTCTGAAAGACATGTTAGTCATTAAGGGATAAACAGACAATAGGTAACTTTATTCAATTATGCTCATGCATTTCATCCCACACTGTAATTTATTAGACTTTACCCAGTTAATTCCAATGCTATAGAGAGCCAATATACCCAATCCTTGTAATAAAATTTACTTTTTCTTCCCCATATGGTAACAATATATATATAACTAGTGCATGTATACGAGCTTGCCGATGAAGATGTTGGAAAGAAGCAAAATTGGAAAATGAAGAGGAGAAAATAGTACATATTCCCATGAGTAAATTTCAATAGCCTTGTTGGTTCTGAATTTTCAAACACTGTGGTTTGCCATTGATATTATTGATGAAAAGATAAAAGAGAACCTTGTAGATTAAGATTACTGCATGTATTTCAAAACCACCTGGTTTCAATCCCCCCCCCCAAAAAAAAAAAACTCACTGCTGTGAAGTTGATTCGACTCATAGCAACCCCTCCTTGGATTTCTGAGGCATTATCTCTATAACTGTTGTTAGGTAGCCAATGCCCAGTGGAACTAGGGCAGAGTGAATTGTTCAAAAAAAATAAGTTTTATTGAATCATCTGTCCAGCAAATGGGCTGAGGCTTAAAGAAACATCAGCCCCTATCCTTAAGTAATGTTTTAATGTAAGAGGTAAATTGCCTGTTTCGAAAGAACCAATCCTTAAGTAGTCTGTAAGTGCCACTTTTTCAAAGGCAAGGAGGGAACTGAGTGCAGAGGAGGAAACTAAATGTGGGGGTGAGGGTGAGGTGGGTACAAGACAGAAGTGAGAACTGAAACAAAGGGGATAATCAGAAGCTGAGTGTAGGGGTGGAAATAAGGAAGAGGTGGGAACTGAGCACAGAGAGGAGAGGCAGAAACTGAGTAACTACAGACTGGGTCAAAAGTAGAGAAATAACCTATCAGCAGTAGATTGTCCAATCTTCCTTCTGAGGAGTGGGTGGTGGATTTGAACTGCCAGCCTTCTGGTTAGCAGTCAATTGCCTTAGGCATTACACCACCAGAGCTCCCTTAAATCCCAATAGACATTTGGAAATCTTAATTACTGGGACTGGAATTAAATCCCAATGTTGTTGTTGTTGTTGTTGCGTGCTGTTGAGTCAGACCCTACTCATAGAGACCCCTCCTTGGGTTTCCAAGGCAGTATCAATACGGAAGCAAGAATGGCCAAGAATTCCTTGGAAGCAAGAATGGCCAGACTTCGTCTCACCTATTTTGGTCATGTTGTAAGAAGGCACCATTCCCTGGAGAAGGATGTCATGCTTGGTAGGGTGGAGGGTCGACGAAAGAGGGGGAGGCCTTCAACGAGATGGATTGATACGGTGGCTGCGATGATGGGATCAAGTATAGCATGGATTGTGGGGCTGGCGTGGGATCAGGCAGTGTTTCGTTCTGCTGTGCATGGGGTCGCTATGAGCCGGAAACGACTCGACGGCACTTAACAACAACAACAACAACAATCAATACGGAAGTGGATTGCCCCATTTCAGTGGGACATCTGTAAATCTTAATATGTTTTAATACTATTTTTAAAAGGGATTTTGATTGTACTCTGATTTTAAAAGTGTGAAAGATATACTTACATTTTTTTTTCCTATTTTTCAGGAGTTTCATAAAGTGAAAAATGATGTACACAAACATCAAAATCTAGGTAAAACATTTGCAATTTAGTTCAGATCTTGGTGTTAAGAATATTCTTGTTGTTGTTGTTGTTGTTATGTGCTGTTGAGCCGGACCCAACTTACAGAGGCCCCTCCTTGGGTTTCCCAGGCAGTATCACTACAGAAGTAGATTGCCCAACCTTCCTTCAGAGGAGTGGCTGGTGGGTTTGAACCGCTAGCCTTCTGGTTAGCAGTCAAAGTGCCTTACGCACTACACTCTTGTAATAATATGTTCAAGGAAGTCTAATGATTAATTGGTTCAAAAAAACAGTTAATGTGAAAAATACTAAAAATGCATTGTTGGAGGGGTGAAACTTGTTATGGAAAGAATGTTTAGAAACCTATTATAATAATTGTTCAGGAGAAAGATAGTGAGGATCAGGATTATAGTTGTGATAATGGAATAACAATGAATCATACATTACATTTGAATTGTAAGAGGTAAAATGGATTTGAAGATAATCTTAATAATAGTCTACTATTTATTGAGCATTTAAATGTCAGGTACTATGCCAAATGTTTTTAAACATCATTTTTCTTAATGCTAAAATACAAAAAAAAATGGCATACCTATTATCATTTCAATTGAATAGATGTAGATACCAATTATAAACATTAATGATTTGCTGAGAATTAAACAGCTTTTAAGCAATATTGTTGGGAGTTAACCCTGATTTAACACCAAAGATTTTCAAATAGTGATTGTTACTTCCCTGATTCACTATTTCACACTTAGATGATAGTAATGTCATTTAACGCAGGTCAGTGGTAAAGATAATAACATGCTAGAAAAAGTTGACAGCAAGTTTCATCCTGAACGCATTTGAGATTAAATGTCTGGAGTATATAGGGTCATGATGAGCCATAACCAACACTATTGCAGTGAGGTTTTGGTTTTCATAGTACATCTAAGGAGCCATGGTTATACAGTGATTAGTACATAGTTGCTAACCGAAAAGTTGGTGGTTGGAAACCACCAGCCATTTTGCCAGAGAAAGATGTGACAGTCTGCTTCCACAAAGATTAACTCGCTGCTGTTGAGTTGGTTCCAACTCATAGTGATCCCTCCTTGGGTTTCTGGGGCAATATCTCTATGGAAGTAGATTGCCCAGTCTTCCTTCTGTGAAGTGGCTGGTAAGTTTGAACCACCAGTGTTCTGGTTAGCAGTCAAATGTCTTAGGCACTATGCCACCAGAGCTCCCTCCATAAAGATTACAGCCTTAGAAACTCTATAAGACAATTCTACTTTGTTCTGTAGGGTCACTATTAGTCTGTATTGACTCAGTGTTAATGAGATAGCATACATAGTTGGAAATTTTTCATAAACAGAAATCCTACCTGTTCTGCTGCAATGACTGGTTCTGTAAAGCAAATTACTTTGTCCTCTATTACTTTAATAAGATATGTATCATTATGATGTGGCAGTTACTTTGCTTCAAAGGAAATTTTCCCAGAATGTTATTACTTTCCTTCACAAAGAAAATGTGTCTGAACAGAACATGCACTAGCACAGGGAGCTACAGCACTGCACATGAGGTGCGTTCACTCCACACTCCTTCAGCCATGTACTCTTCGTTAGAGGTGCTATGGAAGGGTTCTCACCTATCCATGGCATTCTGCTCTGGTTCCCAAATTCAGCAGGCGCAATCCTTTCTGCTGCTACCATAAAGTGACCTCTACAATTTTTAGTTCCAAATCATACATTTCCTGTAATATTTCTTTGTTTATTGGGAATTTTACATGTTTTTAATACTGCCAGGTATTTTTATTGGATTATTATTATTTTAATAGTGCTCTGGTACAAAGTAACATAGATTTTTAGTGGTCCACTCTGGCCTTAGATTTTCTTTAAACCTTGTTATTTTGAGTGCACATTTTTGCAGAATATGAAGTTTGTTCAATAACACATATACTGTGTTATAGCTGAAACATTTGAATGAGCCTGACACATAAGAGAAATGTCTAGATTGACACATAAACTCAGAAGAAATCACCATATAATAGGAAATTTAGTTAATTAAATGAAATCACCCATGGAGAGAACTAAAAGAGGGAGAAAAAAAAAAAAGCCTGATGATAGAACTAGAGACCATTTGCAGGAGGGGTGAAAGGAAGGGGTCAATAAGATAGAATTGGTCTTTTGGCACCTTTGTTCTTTGTGTTATTCATTCATTTATTCAACAAATATTTACTATGCTAGACTCTAGGGAGAGGGAATTGTGAAAATGCCCTATTTTCTGTCTTCAAGCAGTTTTACGTTTTAAATTAAGCATGTATTACATAAAGACTGTCATTAAATCAGATTGACCTGAATTTTCCACAAGCCCTTGTGGAGTTCAGTTATGATTCACGAAGAACCAGGAACACTGACTTTGGTTTCCTACAAAATCTAAAAAAATAAATATGGCTAGCTCTAGTTGGTTTGAATTTCGTTCATTCCAAGGGCAAATACTGGAATGCTTTGCTTTCTTGATTCATTTTCCAGCCTGTATTTACCAGGTATAAACACCTTAAAGTGGGTCATCATTCCTTGTGAATTATCCAAGACACACAACAGAGCAGCAGGGACTCATTAATTCAACTTCCTTATTGAGTTCCTCCTGGGAGGCAACAAGTCATTAAGGCAACTGTGTAAGTGTATTGCACACACTGGTTTTGTGCTTGATGGGGTCACATTTGGGAGCTCTGGTGGTGTAGGTGTCTAAGGCATTTAACTGCTAACTAGAGGCTGGCAGTTCGAAACCATCAGCCACTCCTTAGAAGGAAGATTGGGCAATCTCCTTTCATAGACATACAGCCTGAGAAACCCAAAGACAGGTTGCTACAAGTCAAGTTGACTTGACAGCAGTGAGTTTGATTTTCTTTTTTTTTTTTTGAGGGTCACATTTGGCAACCAGAATATTTACCTATATTTCTTTTTCATGTGCTTATAGCTCTTTCCAGAGTGCCCAACCATTATCAATGTTGTCCTAGAATACAGGATCCCCATTATTGTCAGGCTGATCTCTGCACAAAGATTTTGCACAATATACAGCTTCCACTTCCAGACTGTCAGTTCTCTTTAAAATTTAACTAAGGACATTACAGGATACTTGGTGATAAGGCCAAGTGTACAAAGTGAATTGGTGTTAAATAGAGTCAATTTAAAATATATTAAATTTGATTTTGAATTTATTTTGTCAGTTAGGGTATATATTATTTTATATTGTTATACTCAAAAGTACTTTTCACTTGTTTGTGTTCTTGTTAAGTGCTGACAAGTTGTCTCCAATTCATACAAAGCCATGCAATGCACTGCCACCCAGTTGACTCTGACGCATGGTGACCCCTGCTTGGGTTTCTGAGGTGGTATCACTACAGAAGTAGATTGCCCAACCTTCATTCCAAGGAATGCCTCATGGATTTGAACCGCCAGCCTTCTGGTTAACAGTTAAATGCCTCAGGCACTATGCCATCAGAGCTCCCCTCCAACTCATAGCAACCTTATGACAGCAGAAAGAACACTGCCCGGTCCTGTGCCAGCGGCACAATCCTTGCTATACCTGAGGCCATCATTGCAGCCTCTGTGTCATTCCATCTCGTTGAAAGCATTACCTGTTTTCACTGACCCTCTACTTTACCAAGTATGATATCCTTCTACAGGGAATTGTTCCTTTTGACAACATGACCAAAGTAGATCAGACAAAGTCTGGTCATTCCCACTTCCAAGGAGCATTCCGGCTGCACTCCTTCCAGGGCAGATTTGTTAGTTTTTCTGGCAGCCCATCGCACTTTCAGCATTCTTTACCAACACCACAACTCAAAAGCATCAACTCTTCTTTGGTCTTCCTTATTCATTATCCAGGTCTCACATGCATATGAGTTGATTAAAAATACCATGGCTTGTATCAGGTTCAACTTAGTCTTCAAGGAGATATCTTTGCTCTTCTGCACTTGAAAAAGGTCGTTTGCAGCAGATTTGCCCAATGCTATACATCATCTGATGTCTTGACTGCTGATTTCATTGGTGTTGATTGTAGAACCAAGTAATATGAAGTATTTGACAACTTCAATCTTTTCTCCATTTCTCATGATGCTGCTTATTGGTTCAGTTGTGAGGATTTTTATTTTCTTTATATTGAGGTGTAATCCATATTATAGACTGTAGTCTTCAGTCTTCATCAGTAAGTGTTTCAAGTCATCCTTTCATCATGCAAAGTTGTGTCATCAGCATAGCATATCACAAATTGTTAATGAGTCTTCCTCCAATCCTGAGGCCATGTTTTTCTTCATATAGTCTAGCTTCTCAGATTATTTGTTTAGCATACAAATTGAATAAGTATAGTGAAAGGATACAACATTGTGAAGAAGTCTGGTGGCTTGGTACTTAAGGCATTTGACTGCTAACCAGAAGTTGGTGGTTCAAACCCAACAGCTGTTTCTCAGAAGGAAGATGGGGCAATCAACTTCAATAAAGATTTACTACCTTGGAAACCCAGTAGTGGTCACTATGCCTGTGAATGGACTCAATGGCAGTGGGTTTGGTTTACTTTTCACTTAACACCCATCTATTATGACTCTGGTATATGTTTATTACCAGCTGTAGCAT
>NW_006921594.1:23611164-23616899 GCF_000298275.1 Orycteropus afer afer
CCAGCTTCCTGGTTAGCAGTCAAGTGCCTTAGGCACTAAGCTACCAGAGCTCCTAGAAGCAAGATAGGCAATTACCATTAATGTAAGGGAAATAGCTTTGTCAACATAAAAGAAAATTATTTGAGTTAGTTCAGAACAGGTAAAATAAATTTTGTTACCCATTGACCAGATGACTATACAGAGATAGTTGAATAGACAGATATAGTGATATACTAGTAAATCAATTAGTAAGCTTTTCTAGTAGGTTTACTTAATTATATCTTATAAACCACCAAAAAGAAAAATTTAAATAGACTTAAAAAATTACATTGATTAAATACTGAATGCCCAAAGTAGTATTTTTCACACCTCGCACATGAAAAATATTATAAACTTGATTTACTTTTAGTTACAAAGTTTAACTTTGTACTGATCATCATTGATAACAGTCTTTTTCAATACCATCACTAATGATATATTTATAAGGAGCCAGTGCAATCTATAAGTATGGTATTTCATTTATTTGGAAATTGGTCTACTTGGTGAATGACTTGATGTACATTAGTATATCAATTAATGAAATTCAGTTTCACCCCCATGGTCTTATTAAAATAGACAAATCCAATGAATACAATCAATATATTTACATCAAATAGATCCATATAAATGGTGCCATTTAAAAAAAAATGTGAGAATATATTGAAATATTTCATAAATATAACCGAGTATGTTGTTTTTATATTATGCCAAACTTCTTGTTGTTGTTGTTGTTATGTGCTGTCAAGTCAGACCTGACTCATAGTGACCCTTCCTTGGGTTTCCGAGGCAGTATCACTCTGGAAGTAGATTGCCCCATCTTCCTTCTGAGGAGTGGCTGGTGGGTTTGAACCACCAGTCTTCTGGTTAACAGTCAAGTGCTTTAGCCACTATGCTACGAACTAGTATATAGAAAACAGATTATTCATATATTTTGCTTAATAAAAGTTAATAGGTGCTGTCCTTAAGTCAATAAATGCAAAAAAAACTATTTAATTTTTTATATCATAGCTAACTTCTTCAAAGATTTAGAAAATTCAAGAATAACCCAACTTCTTCAAGCAATAAAGATTTTGTAATATGAGATAATAAAAATTAAAATTTTTTAAAAGAAAATCCTAAAGAATTAGAGATTTTCTTTTTCTTTCAAGAGAAAGGAAATTGAAGCTACTTATTATCTCTTCTGCAGAAAAGAGCAAATCAGTTATATGCTTGTAGACTGAACAGCCTTCACAATGTAAGGTAGAAATAACCCTATTCAATACATATATAGAGAGAGTATTATTGATTAAGTGAGGATGACTTGAAGCACTTACTGATAAACATTAAAGAGTTCAGTCTGGAATATGAATTACATCTCAACATAAAGACAACAAAAATCCTTACAACTGGACCAATAAGCAGAATCACAATAAATGGAGAAAAGATTGAAGTTGTTAAAGATTTCATATTCCTTGGTTCCACAATCAACACCAATGGAAGCAGCAGTCAAGACATCAGACAATGTATGGTATTGAGCAAATCTGCTACAAAACAACTCTTTCAAGTGCTGAAGAATAAAGATATCTCCTTGAAGAGTAAGGTGCACCTGATGCAAGCCATGGTATTTTCAATCGCCTTATATGCATGTGAGAGCTGGACAATGAATAAGCAAGACCGAAGAAAAGTTGATGCTTTTGAGTTGTGGTGCTGGTGAAGAATACTGAAAGTACCACGGACTGCCAAAAGAACCAACAAATCTGTCCTGGAAGAAGTGCAGCCAGAATGCTCCTTGGAAGTGAGAGTGGCCAGGCTTTGTCTGACCTACTTTGGTTAAGTTGTCAGAAGAGACCATTCTCTGGAGAAGAATATCATGCCTGGTAAAGTGGAGGATCAGTGAAATCGGGTAAGGCCTTCAAAGGGATGGATTGACACAGTGGCTGCCGTGATGGGCTCAAGTGTATCAAGGACTGTGAGGCTGGCACAGGACTGGGCAGTTTTTAGTTCTGTTATACATAGGGTTATTTTGAGTCTGAGCCTACTTAATAGCACCTTAGCACAACAATTAATAGTTTATTATTGAGTGATATAAAAAAGTAGGTGTATGATTAATGTTATGGCATATCTCCAAATAAAGTAAAGGCAGTTACAGGATTAAGGACAATGATATAGTATGGGAATGTTCTTATACAATCTTTTCATATAGACACCAGCTATGGTCCTAAGCAGCTTGCTATTAAAATAATTACTTGGATATCAGAGATTAAATATTACGCAGCATTGTGTTTGCATTAAGATTGCATTATCTATTGCAAAGAAATGGAAAAAAAAAACAAGTAGAGAAATCATTCTCCTTTTGGGTTCATATGCTAACTTGCTTAAATATCTTAAAGGCTACCTGTTTGAAAAACTGTAACAGTTGTAGGGATACATATTGAAGTGATTTTATTTTGAAAGTAGAACTGTCATCACACTTTCCCCATTCACTCTTTCACCTGCTCATGTGCTATGCACATGTGGAGAGAAAGTACTACCTTTAGAACCCATTCAAAGAGATATTTGTGTCTGAACCAATATTAAACATACTATGTAATTCATTTCTTCTTTATAATGCCACAGTTTGACATACAGTAGCACTTTCACTGCCTTTTACATAATATCTTTTGCAGTTATTTTTACTGTGGTATCCAGCTAATGTCAACTTGGTTTGAATATTTTTTTAGTTAAATGGTTTAAAAAATGTGCCTTGTTGAAATATTCATCAGAAAGTATAAGTAAAATTTCTGTAAAATATTATTTAGCATTCAAATGAACAAGCATTGTAAAATATAAGCTATTTTCATTGAACAATGTTTTAGAATACCATTGTCAAATTCATTGTTCTTATTGACAATCTTTGTAATGTAACGATATCCAACCAAGGAAGCCATTAAGTAACAAATTCAACAAAGAAAGCTTGAAAGACATTTTCACTTGTCACAATATATGATTTGTTTCTATCCTCTTTTGTTTTTGTATTATTCATTTACTTTTCAGCCTACAGATTATTTTAAAATGTTATTTTTCATATAAAAGAAATCATTCTACACCCAAGACACTTCCTTTTTGGATGCCATTTATTTTATTTTTGAGATAAGAATAAGAGAACTATAAGCTTTTAATTTTTGTTAAGAATCAATATGACACTGAGGTTTTTTTTTTAATTATTGCATGATACTTATAGTATATGAGATGCTAACAAACAATACATATTTTCTGTAATCTCTTACTTGACAATAATATTGTCCAGATGATCATGTCATTTGACCCAGTAGTCATTCTCCATAGTGTGTATCACTTACTAAGAAGGTTTTTTTAATAAGATGAGGAATGTTTGGTGGTTACTATGAACAGAAAGCCATTTTAGATATTAAAATATAGAATGAGCCAATCTTGTTAATCTTCCTAAAATGCTTGGCACTTTCCCTCATGACTTCCTAGCTGCCATTATAATATCGAGGTAGATAAAATACCTATTTATAGCTCTATGGGCCTAGACCTCTTGTTATTTTTCTTTTGAACAAAATATATTTTGCACAGCTTGAATGTACACTGAAATTTCCAGGAATACTATGTAAAATGAAAGGAAGTTTGTCCTTTTTAGTTCGGAATTTTACCAGAGTTTACCTTTTCAGAAATCATGCTTTCAAAGATAAAATCCTTCTGAGTTACTTTCCTTTAAAATGCCATGCCCACAAATTAAATTATTTTCATTGCCAGCATGTGCATTTATGGTTATTACACTAAAGCATTCAATCATGTGACTATCTCATTGTCTTCTGGTCAATCATCTTCAAACATTAACATTTTCAAATATGTTATTTTAATTTTATTTTCCTGTTTTATATTAGAATTAGAATCATATTTTTTCTGAAATTTTGCTTTTGGGTGTATAATCTATGAATTTTATAACAGAATTATAATTTGTTTTTTATAAAAAATGGATGTTGTTTTCAACAGCATTATGAATAATAGTGGAAAGTTAAAATGTAGTTCAAATGTGAGGCCCTTCTGTGATTTTTTTTTTAATTGAGGTATAATACATAGAATAATGTGCATAAATCGTAAAAAAATAAATATCGTGTGTAACATATATAGAGTTTAATGAATTTTCACATATGTATTTCTCTTTGTAACCAATGACTAAATTAAGAGAGATTCCCAACTTCTCAGTCAATATGCATTCCTAATTCTATCACCATAGGTTAGTATTGTCTGTCCTTGAATTTCATAGAAATTGACTTATACAGTGTGTGAGTGTATGTGCACGTGTGTGCGCTTGGCTTCTTTCATTCATTATATTGTGAAATTCTTCCACATATATATTTTTTATTGTTTAATATCCCATTATGTGAATGTAATGTATATTATTTTATTCAAATATTGGAATCCATTCAGATTATTTCCAATTTGGGGCTATTATAAATGAAAGCTGATCCGTGTATTCTTGTACATGTACGTTAGCAGGCATATGCATTTGCTTACCTTTGCTGTAAGCCTGTTCGGTCGTTAGATACTATTGAGTCAGTTCTTACTATAGCAACCCCATGTGTACAGAGAACTACTTCATAGGGTTTTCAAAGCTGTGACCTCTCAAAAGCAGACCACCAGGTCTGTCTTCTGAGGCATGTCTGAGTGAGTAGTATAAACCTAGCAGTTCCTTTGACTCCAGTTTCTGATGTTTCACTGCTGACAGCTTTTATGCCTCACAATTCCATCTTCCTCTCTTGTCCCATATCTTTCCCTTGTGCCCCACACCTGGGAAAAACTGGGTGCTCTCTCCTTTGATACCTGGAGGGGGGGAGAGGATTCAAATCCTAACACCCCTGCTTGTGCACAGGAACTTTCAAATTCTCTTCACCACCTAACCACAATAAAAACTCAGTCTTCCTTTCCTTGCTCTCTCAACCATTTCCTGCCTGCTTTAGAATCCTGCCCTGCTCTCATCAGAGACTTCAATTAAGTAAATAGTAAACCATTTCATACCTTATTGGTGTGTATGTGGTCTCATCTGTCTTAAAATCCAAACCAAATTTTGGATGGTGATTCAACTGCCTCTGCAGGTGACCATAACAGAGAGAAATTGCTGGGTTTTAGGGTATGCACACACTGAACTTTAACAGGTATAACTAAATAGTTATCCAAAGTAGCAAACCCATTTTACATGATTATCAACAATACATAAGCATTCCAGTTGTTCCATATCCACAAAAAGACTTAATATCATCATTATTTTGTTTCATCCATTATGCTGGTTATATAACACCCACTTTTTTAAAAAAAACATGTTGTTAGTATTTTTATTATTGTAAGTGTTCTTTATGTATTTTGAATATGAATTAGATATGAGTCCACACACACACACACATATCTATAGATAGATAGATAGATAGATAGAAATTATGGCTAATCTTATCTTATATATAAAGGTATAACATCTCTCAGGCTTAAGTTTGCTTTTCCACAATTTAAATAGTTTCTTGTGATAAACAGAATTCTGAATTTTAACCAAGTGGAATTTACCACTCATTTATTTTATCATTAGTTCTTTCTTCTTCTTCCTCTTTTTCTTCTTCCCATTCTTCTTGTTCTCCTTCATCATCTTCTTTTTCCTCTCATTCTTCTTCCCCATCTGCCTCCTCCTTCTTTTTCTTTTAGGTCTTCTTTAAGATTTGCCTGTCTCAAGATCATGAAGGTAATGT
>NW_006921594.1:23617444-23618499 GCF_000298275.1 Orycteropus afer afer
TGAGATCAATAAAATTTTCAAAGAGGTGGTGATATTTGTGCTGAAATTGAGGTTTGATAAATATTGCCAATAAGGGTTAACAATACTTAAGTGTACCTATCAAAAAGACTAGAAGTTGGTTCTTTGAAAAGATTAATAAAAATAACAAATTTAACTAAGGAAAAGGAGAAGATGCAAAAACACAAATAAGAAATGAAATGGGTGATGTCACAATAGAACCAACTGAAATAAAAAGAGTAATATCAGGATACAATGAAGAACTGTACTCCCACATATTTGAAAACCTAGGAGAAATGGAAAGATTTCTAGAAACACACTACTTACCAAACCTAACATAGACTAAGGCTGAATATTTGAGTAGAGCTATAACAAAAGAAGAAATTGTACAGGTCATAAAGAAAACTACTAACAAAAAAAGTCCTGGCACAGATGGTTTTGTTATAGGACCAAACACGGGTTCCTGCCTGGTGTGCAGTCAGGCCAAAACAGTTTACACAACAAGACTGAGAGGAGAGAAAATTATTTATTGCAAAGTGGCAATGCAAGGAGTAGGGGTAGTTCAGTACTCAGATATGACTCCCTGAGATGCATTGAAATACAGTTTTTGTAGGTTTCAGGAGAGGGGGTAGTGCATATTCACAAAAGGTTGGGGAATTTGGGGCGTGAAAGTGAAATAGGTGACTATTGCCAGGAAGCAGATGAGTCACATAGCTTCCTGCTATCAGCTGATAGGGGCTTGGGCAGAAGGGAGAGGGTCTGCAATTAACTTTTGTTCCTTTCTGCCCTATTGCCCATGTACCGAGCCAGAGTTAATTTACAAGTTGTTTCTAATATACTTCCTTTCTGCCCTGTTGTGCATATCTTGGGCCAGAGTTAATTTACAAGTTGTTTCTAAACTACTTCTAGCAGTCTATCACCTGCAGGAAAGAGTGAACTAAGGAACTGAATACTCATCTGTCTGGGGTGGGTAATTTAGTTTACTTATCTATTCCCAGGAGCTCTGGTACCATAGTGCCTAAGGCACTTGACTGCTAACCAGAAGGCTGGCGGTTCAA
>NW_006921594.1:23619959-23624194 GCF_000298275.1 Orycteropus afer afer
GGGAGCTGTTGCATTGTGGTAAACTGTGGTCAATGTCATGAGACAAAGTATATGTGAACTGCTGTATGGAAAATGAATTTGCTCTGTAAATCTTCATCCAAATCACAATGAAAAAAAAAAGGAGAGAAATGAATAGTTAAGTACAGTTAATACTAAAGAGTGATTGCAATACTTTGGGAAATGTAGAGTAATTTAAGAATATAGAGGAGTTGAGATAAAAAAATAATAACTTAAACTATCACAAACACAAGAGTCTTTGGAATTTACTCTCTGGGCAGTAAGTGCAATGGGTGTTTTTCATACTAGAGTGTGGAATGATTTGCCTTTTGTGTAAAAAAGTAACATGGAGTAGAGAACGGCCATGTGAAAATTGACTTGGGCCTTGACAGAAGCAATAGAAAGGAAAGCAGAGACAGAAGGACATTGATTCTTTTCACACATATTAACTAAAACTTGCATTTGACTGACTCTGAAACTAGTTGGATATACAAATAAAGTAAGAGATGTTACAGAAGGGTGCTTTTCAAAGATGGAGTATGTATTTTAAACAAAATAAGTTTAAAAAGGTGGTTTGTGCCAACAAAGAGAAACAACAAATAGAATTTTAATGTACATAAGAAAATGAGATCAGGTTTATTGAGTTGAAAATTCAAGGTCGGGTATCTTTGTAAGAATATCTACTATTTATTCATAAAAATAATCTTTCTGTATTATAAACTAGCCCTATGAGGTAGTATTAATTTTAGATAAGAAAACTAGGTCTCATGGAAATCATGTAACTTGTCCAGAGTTACTCAGGTAATAATTGGCAGAATCAGGATTCATTACCACTCTCTGACTCTAAATTCCATGTTCTTCCTATTGTTATTCACTTAGTATTCTCAAAGTGCATACAGCACTAACTAAATTAATGCTCAATTGAATGGACACTTTAATATGTGAACAGAAGTGTTGAGAATGAATGACTCCTTAAGTAACCACCATAAAGCACTCTCCCCATTCCTTCTAAGTAGGAATGCAAATCTGTAAGATTATGAGGAAATTTAGGAGACTTAACACTGTTTATATGGACTCTAACTTTTACCTTAACCTTGTTCTTTTTCATTTCCATGCAAGAGAGCTATTAGTTATATAAGTATAGAATTTGTTTCATATAAGATTATGAGAAAGAAAAAGAATTCATTGAAAACTGTTATTTCTCTGCTAATCTAAGTTTTATAGTTTTTAGACACAGATAATAAAAATAATTTTTTACTCTCTCCATAGTCCACATCTCAGGTGCCCTGATACCCTGAGAGGCTGTGCACCATACTTGTCTTCCCTTTTTGAGTTCACAGTGGTCCAACCTGCAACCAAATACGGGATAGCTCAGGACTGGACAGTGTTTCATTTCATTGTGCTTAGACCTCAGTTCTAGTGATTGGATTTGGGGATTAATTTCCCTATTATCCAGTCCCTTGCTGTAGCATCTGGGTATGATGCCTGTCTCCTAATATGCCAAAGTCTTACTTCCCCCGTGGTAACAAATCTCTTGGGGTCTTAATTCATTTTTCTCTATGAAAAGGCAAACTCACTGCCATTGTGTCAGATCCAACTCATAGCGACCCCTCCTTGGGTTTCTGAGGCAGTATCTCTATGGAAGAATGCCCAATCTTCTTTCCAAGGAATGACTGGTGGGTTTGAATCACCAGCCTTCTGGTTAGCAGTCAAATGCCTTGTTGTTGTTGTTGTTGTTATGTGCCGTCGAGTCGGCCCCGACTCATAGCGACCCCTCCTTGGGTTTCCGAGGCAGTATCACTATGGAAGTAGGATTGCCCAACCTTCCTTCCGAGGAGTGGCTGGTGGGTTTGAACCTCCAGCCTTCTGGTTAGCAGTCAAGTGCTTTAGCCACTATGCTACCAGAGCTCCTGGAAATTCCATTACTTCGTTGCCCCCTGCTACTTCAATGGTCCTTGGAAGTGAGGATGGCCAGACTTCTTCTCATTTACTTTGGTTGTGTTGTCAGAAGGGACCATACCCTGGAGAAAGATATCATGCTTAGTAAAGTGAAGGGTCAATGAAAAAGGGGAAGGCCCTCAATGAGATGGATTGACACAGTGGCTGCAATGATGGGCTCAAGTATAGCAAGGACTGTGAGGCTAGTGCAGGACCAGGCTGTGTTTAATTCTGTTTTACATAGGGTCACTATGAGTCAGAGCTAACCTAACAACAACAACAACTTCATTATATATACTGACTGCCTTTCTATGTCACCACAAATGATCTGCTTTGAGACTGTATAGCATTAATCACAGTTTATCTAAAAAGATACCCAAATATTACTATGTTCTGAACAAGTTTGGCACTTGACTACCAGTATCAGTTCCTGTCAAGTAGATACTGACTCGGTGACTTCCTATATGTCAGAGTAGAACTGTCCTGTGTAGGGTTTTCATGACTGTGATCTTCTTAAAACAGACTAGCAGGACTTTCTTCTGTGGTAAGTTTCAGTTGGTAACTCAGTATTTAACTGTTTGTTACCCATTGTAGACTGTTGTTGTTAGGTGCCAGTGAGTCAGTTCTGACTCATGGTGACCCATGCACAACAGAATAAAACACTGCCTTGTTCTGTGCCATCTCACAATCAGTTTCAAGCTTGAACCCTTTGTTGCAGCCACTGTGTCAGTACACCTTGCCAACGGTCTTTCCCTTTTTAGCTGACCCCTACTTTACCAAGTCGGAGCTCTGGTGGTGTAGTGTCTAAGACATTTGATTGCTAACCAGAAGGCTGGTGGTTCAAACCCACCAGCCACTTCTTGGAAGGAAGACTGGGCAATACTTCCATGGAGATACTGCCTCAGAAACCCAAGGAGGGGTCGCTATGAGTCAGGACCAACTTGATGGCAGTGAGGTTTTTTTTTTTTTTTTTTTTTTAACTTTACCGAGTATGAACTCATTCTTCTGGGATAAGTCCATTCTAACAACATGACCAAAGTACGAGAGACAAAATCTGGCCATTCTCACATCAAAGGAGCATTCCAGCTGTACTTTGTCCAAGACAGATTTGTTTGTTCTTCTGGCAGTCCGTGGTGTATTCAATATTCTTCACAAATACCACAACTCAAATGAAAAAATTCTTCTGTGATCTTCTTTATTCATTGTCCAGCTCTCACATGTGAGTAGGCTATTGAAAATGCCGTGGTTGGATCAGATGCTGTTTAGTCTTCAAAGTAACATCTCTGCTCTTTAACAATTTAAAGAGGTATTTGTAGCAGATCTGCACAATGCAACACATCCTTTGACTTCTTAACTGCTGCCCCATGATTGTGGATCCAAGTAAAATGGAATCAACCTTTGACAACTTCAATCTTTTCTCCATTTATTGTGATGTTGTTTATTGGTCCAATGGAGAGAATTTTTCTTTCCCTTATGTTGAGATGCTATACAGACTGAAGGCTTTAGTCTCTGATCTTCATCAGTAAGCTTCAAGTCTTATTCACTTTCAGCAAGCAATTTGTGTCATATGCATATTGCAAGTTGTTAATGAATCCTCCTCCAATCCTGATACTTCATTATTCTCCTTATACTCCAGTTTCTTGGAATATTTGCTCAGCATACAGATTGAATAAGTACAGTGAAAGGATACATCTATGATGCATACCTTCCCTCATTTTTAACCATGCAAAATCCCCTTGTTCTGTTTGAACAACTGTCTCTTGGTCTAGAACAGGATGTTTGTGAGCACAATTAAGTGTTCTGGAATTCCCATTATTTGTAATGTCACCAATATTTGTTATGATCCACACAGTCAAATGCCTTTGCATAGTCAAGAAAACACAGGTAAACATCTTGCTGGTGATCTCTGCTTTCAGCCAAGACACATCTGACATCAGCAGTAATATCCTTAGTTCCAAAACCTCTTCCAAACCTGGCTTGCATTTCTGGCCATTCTCAGTCATTTTACTGCTACAACTGTTTCTGAATTATCTTCAGCAAAAATTTACTTGTATGTCACATGAGTGATACTGTTCAATAATTCCCTCCTTCTGTTGGATCACCTTTCTTTGAAATGGGTAAAAATAGGGATCTCTTGCAGTTTGTTGGCCAAGGAGCTGTCTTCCTAATTTCTTGGCATAACCAAGTGAGTGCCTACAGTACTTGTGATAGTTGGAGCTGTGTGTCAACTTGGCTGGACCCCAGTTCTGTGTGGTTGTTCCCATGATGGGATCAGATGACTGTGTTCTGAGTGGCCAGTC
>NW_006921594.1:23624472-23625568 GCF_000298275.1 Orycteropus afer afer
ACTTGTAGGCTTCTATATGCTTGTGAGCCATTTTCCTAAGATAAATTTCTTTCTCTCTATAAATATATATATATATACACTTTGCTGGTTTTTGTGTTTCTCTAGAGAACCCAATCTAACATAGTACTGCATCCATTTGTTGAAATATCTCAATAAGTATTCCATCAAATCTTGGACCCTTGCTTTTGGCCAACTCCTTCAGTGCAACTTGCACTTCTTCTTTCAATACCATCAGCTCTTGATCATATGCTACTTCCTGAAATGGTTCACTGTCAAGCAATTCTTCTTGGTACAGTGATTCTGTGTATTCCCTTCTATCTTCTTTGGATGCTTGCTGCATGATTCAATATATTGCCAACAGAATGTTTCAATATTGCAACCTGGGGCTTGAATTTTTTCTTTGGTTCTTTCCATTTGAAAAATATCGAGCATGTATGTTCTTTCCTTTTGCTTTTCTAACTCCAGATCTTTGCACATTTCATTATGATACCTTATCTTCTCAAACTGGTCTTTGAAATCTTGTTAAGCTCTTTTACTTCATCATTTCTACCGTTCATGTTAGCTACTCTCCATTCAATAGCAAGTTTCAGAATTTCTTCCTTTTCAGCCTTTTTAATGACCTTTTACTTTCTTCGTGTGTGTTATCCTGGATGTCATCCCACAACTTGTTTGGTCTTCATTCATTGATGTTCAAAGCCTCAATCTATTCTTCAGTTGCTGCCTAAATTCAGGTGGGTTATAGTCAAGGTCATATTTTTGTTTTCATGGATTTTTTTTTTTTCTTCAGCTTCAACTTAAACTTGAATATAAAGAATTGATGATCTGTTTCACAGGCGGCCTTGGCCTTGTTTTGACTGATTATATTGAGCTTCTTCATCATCTCTTTTCACAGATGTAGTTGATTTTATTCCTATGTATTCCATCTGGTACTATTCCTATGTACTGTTGCTGTTTATGTTGTCGAAAAAAAAGTATTTCCTATGAATAAGGTGTTTGTCCTGCAAAATTCTGTCATGCAATCTCCAGTGTAATTTCTGTCACCAAGGCCGTATTTTCCAGCTACCAATACATCTTTTTGTTTCCAACTTTCATATTC
>NW_006921594.1:23629524-23631650 GCF_000298275.1 Orycteropus afer afer
CATTTGCTTGATATATCTTTTTCCAACCTTTGATTTTTAGTCTGATTTTGTCATTATCTCTAAGGTGTGTCTCTTGTAGGCAGCATATTGATGGGTTAGGTTCAAACTATTGACCTATAGATTAGCAGTCAAGCTCTTAACCACTGAACCCCTAAGTCTCCTTAACAAAGCACATCTAAAGCAAAACCAAACTCACTGCCCTCAAATTGGATCTGACTTATAGCAACCTGACCTTGGCTTTCAGAGATGATATCATTATGCAAGTAGATTGCCCAATCTTCCTTCCTAGGAGTGGCTGAACTGCCAGCCTTCTGGTAGCAGTCAAATGCCTTAGGCACTAAGCCACCAGAGCTCCTCCCAGCAAAGCACATGTTGTTGTTGTTGTTATGTGCCATCAAGTGGGACCCCACTCATAGTGACCCGTCCTTGGGTTTCCAAGACAGTAGCTCTACGGAAGTTGATTGCCCCATCTTCCTTCTGAGGAGTGACTGGTGGGTTTGAACCGCCAGCCTTCTGGTTAGCAGTCAAGTGTCTCAGCCACTATGCTACCAGAGCTCCTAGCAAAGCACATAGTAAGTACTATAAAAGGGTAAATTCACTTAGTTTATTCAATAAACAATTGCAAAATGTACTCAATAAAGCTTCTTTGAGATAGCCATTTTTTAAATAAAATTAACTTTAGTAAATATTTTAAATAACTATTAAAGAGTTAAGTCCTAGTAAATAAGAAGTTATTCTGATTTATTTCTTTTATATTAGACATGTTTAAATGTCAAAAGATGTATAAGGACAAATTCAAATCAGAGTCTAAATAAAAATCATATTTATTATATCTGTTATGTGTAGAGTTTTTTGTAGATTTGAAAGAAGGCTTATTTTCTTGTCATTTAATACCAGAATTCCAGTACCAACCTATGAAACATTATTATGAGTAAATGTTAATAAATTCGACAGTGGTTTATAGTGCATAAGGTGAAGTAATAGCGTATCTTTGACATTCTGTTTTGATAAACTAGTATAATACTAGTTTAATGTTCCCTTCATTTGACTTTCAATTTTATAGGTACTTAAATTTTTATTATTCTTCACCTTGATAGTTTAAATCAATTAAAATAAAAGAATTTTTTGTTTTCCTCTGTAGATTTATATTAAATGATATAAAAAGTGAATACATACATCAGAATCACATAAAAATTCAATAATGCCACTAAAACTTTGTGTTTTATATATCAATATGAAATTGGAAATAAATGCAAAATTATTTTTTTAAAACTTTTTTTTTTCTCCTTTATTGTAGGTAGTCTAAAACTTAAAAAGATCTGTAATAATAAAGATGCCATCTGGAAGACATATTTAGCAACAAAGTCAAAAGTCAATGGAATGCAACATGTGGATAAAGTATTATAACTTCAGCTCTGTGCTTAGGTATTTGAATGCCCTTTGGCAGTTCATGCCTTTCTTTTGATATGTAACACTAGAATGCTAATGGTGAGAAAACAAACAAACAAAAAATCCTTTGCCATGGAGGTGATTCCAATTCATAGTGACCTTCTAGGACAGAATAGAACTGCCTTCCAGAGATTCCAAGGCTGTGATCTTTCCAGAAGCATTTGTAACATACTGCTTCCAAGGAGCAGCTGAGGGGTTCGAACTGCTGATCTTTCTGTTGGCAGCCAAGCGCTTTCCCACTGTACCATAAGGGCTCCTGGGATGATAGAAGACAACATATAATTTACCTAACAACATTGATGCTTCTAACTAGGAAATCAAAGTCATTTTATAATTAGGCCACTCATTGATACTGCATTAATATTTTCAAAATATTAACATGTTTTCAAATCCATTATCTAATGATGTTACTTTGTCCAAAACCTCACCAAGATTGAATTATATGTGATTTTGAGGAGTTCCTTTATAGACTTTAAATTTTATTTTATTTGGAAATTAAAACTCTCGTTCAACAAATTATATGGTATTACTTAAGTAATTGTGGGTAAATATTTCAGGAAATATATTTATTCTATATAATCAAAGTCCAATTCTGGGTGTTGCACCCAGATCTTGAATCCCCAAAAACCACCAAGGAGACGATTCCACTGCAAAAGCATGTTGTTGTTGTTGTTGTT
>NW_006921594.1:23632035-23637412 GCF_000298275.1 Orycteropus afer afer
TAGTTGTTCCTACTTGATTGGCTCTGTCTTGTGGGCCAAAGCCACCAGCTGTCGTTTCTAACTATTTTAGGTAAGGTATTTCTCTACCATTTACTGATTGGTTGTTGCTAAGGAGAATGCTTGGGAGTATCGATGAGGTGGGGGTAGTTAGGACTCTTTGTGGTTTTTCCAGTAACTAAAGCACTAAAGCGGGAAGTAAATGCTAAGGCATATTGCAAAATGGCTACATACTTAAAAATGGTTGCATACAGGGTGGTTATATAGAAACATGGTCTCACAAAGGCACCAGAGTAAATTAAAATTACAAGACCATGAGGAAATAAGGAAAAGTAGATACCCTGTCTGGTCTATCTTTGGAACATGTGATAGATTCTCATACTGCCCCAGAGAGGAAGTGAGAGAAGAGTGACAGATGAGATTGAACATTAGGGGAAAAAAAATTATATAATTTTAAAAACTTAAATCTCTAGTCTTTTTGTTTTAGTTATATTTTATTTTCTTTGGTAAAATTTATACAGCAATTTAGGTTTCCACTAAACAATCTCTATACAAATTGTTCAGTGACATTGGTTACATTTTTCACAATGTGTCAACATTCTCATTATTTCCATTCTGCTGGTTCTATTCCCATTAATCTAACTTCTCTTTCCCTTCCTTACTTGCTCATGTTTGTTTTAGGGTAAATGGTAACCATTTGTTTTCATATAGTGATTTTTTTTTTTTTTTTAAGAGTTTAGTACTCATGTTGTTGTTGTTGTTGTTATGTGCCGTCGAGTCGGCCCCGACTCATAGCGACCCCTCCTTGGGTTTTCAAGGCAGTATCACTACGGAAGTAGGATTGCCCAACCTTCCTTCCGAGGAGTGGCTGGTGGGTTTGAACCGCCAGCCGTCTGGTTAGCAGGCAAGTGACTTAGCCACTATGCTACCAGAGCTCTTTTAGTACTCATAGGTGATGATATTTCTTTTATGAGCTAATCTGTTATTGAAGTGAAAGGTGACCTCCAGGAGTGGTTTCAGTTTCAAGTTGAAAGGGTATCTCAAGGCAACCTTTTAGGAGTTTCCTCTGGTCTCTACTGGACAGGTAAGTCAGGACTTTTTTGAGAATTTGAGTTTTGCTCTGTGTTTTCCATACAATCTATTTGGGACCATCTGTCCCTGGTCAGAACAATAAGTAGTGGTAGCTGTGCATCATCTACATTTCTGGTCTCAGGATAGATGAGGGCGTGTTTCAGGGGCTATTCATGCCATTGAGTAGTTTCTTCATTGAGTCTGTGGTTTTCTTCTCTTTCTTTTGCTCCAGATGGGTACAGACCAAGAGCTGTATCTTAGATGACAGCTCACAACTTTATCGTTTGAAGGATTAAAAATACCAGTTAAATAGATATATGAGACCATAAAATTTGAAAACAAACAAAAAATACATATAACTTTAGAAATTTTAAAAAATAATAATTAGTAGTATTTAAAATTGAACATCTATGAGTAACAGGAGATTAGACAAAGCTGAAGAGATAATTAATATGTTGAAACATAGTTGTGAAGGATTTATCTAGAAAAAAATATACAGATAAGAAGGGAGTAATAACTAGCTGTTTGTTGCTGATTAACAAATTACCACAAATGTAATGGCTTAAAACTACACTCATTATTAGCTCACATTTCTGGATGTCAGAACCCTAGTCACAGAACTGTTGTGTTCTCTGCACAGTGTCTCACGAAGCTGAGAATTTCACTAAGCTGAGGTCTCACTGGTTTAGCACCTAAAGCATTTGATTGCTAACCAGAAGTCTGGTGATTCAAACCCACCAGCCACTCCTCAGAAGGAAGATTGAGCAATCTACTTCTGTAGAAATACCACCTCAGGAACCTAGGGAAGGCTCTCTATGAGTTGGAATCGACTTGACTACAGTGAGTTTGAGTTTTGAATTTTGAGTTTTTTGAGATCTCACTGAGTTCAGAATCCTCTTGCAAACTGTATGAGTCTATTGGCAGAATTTAGTACCTTTTAGCTCTAGGAGTTTGGTTCTTTGTTTCTAGCTGACTTTCAGCCTTGAGTTTCTCTCGGGTGCAGAAGTCATCTGCATACTTGGTCATATGTTGCCATCCATCTTCAAAGTCAGCAACAGAGGACATTCCATGCATCCAATCCCCCTCATGCTTTATATCTCTTCTTCAGAAAGATTTCTGTCCTATTTAAAAGGCCTATCAGGTTCATGTAGCATAACCTCTTTATTAATGTCAATTCTGCTACATTACATAACCTAATCATAAGAATGACTATCCTATAGGATTACACAAGGATATGAACTATGGCTTCAGAGTCTTAGACTCAATCACATGAACAAATGACCATAAACTATCAGGGGCTACCTTAGAAAGCCGAGTGGCTCTCTGCTTAATTTTATTCATTGATCTTTTCACTTGGCCAAAAGCCTTGATATAGATATAGCATAATGTGTTAGCAATTGCATGGAAACTGCCTTGGCCTGCAAAGAAGAAGTTTAGGCCAAGTCTGTCTTCCAAAACAACCCTGCCCAGTGAGTTGGGGATTACTTGAATTCCTTCCACATCTGAGGTTGCATCATTGACCACAAATTCAAACCATATTTTATAATTGGGTGATTCCCATTATACAGATAACTTCCCAGAGAGCAGGGGCCTCCTAGTATCCAAGGGTAGCTTCAGTCATATAAGAACTGAAGATTTACTGGTGGTGACTCCTTAAACATTTGAAAGTTTTTAATGACCATCTCTAAACATCACTGTGTTTTTAGGAGAGAGGAAAGCTAATGCATGGTTTTCAAAGTATATCTGTCTGCTATATTTTGGGTTGCCAGTTCATATCAAATAATAGTTATTTGAAATTCAGATCAAATAACTAATAAGTCAGTCAATCACATTTTAGACTGTCCTTGATGAAGTAACAACATTTTTTATTTCATCAAATCTCTACTCTTGATTACACCTTCTTAGTATTCTATGTGATGAAGTTGAAAACATACACAAATCATTTCTACTGCACATAAAAGCACAAAGGTAATCTTGAGGAAAACCACTTGTGCGATTGAATTGAGAGCTCAGCTAGTCATTTTTTTCATGAAACATCATTTTTACTTGATAAAACATGTGACAAACTATGGCTATTTAGATTTTTATATTTGACAGGTAATTTCCTGAAAAGTAATGAGGTGAGCCTGTCATTTCAAGACAAGCATCTGACAGTGATTATTGGCAGTGATAAAATATCAACTTTCAAGCAAAAATTAAAGTTTTGGGAAACTTGTCCTGCTACTATAAACTTGACAGTTTCACAATACTTAAAGATTTTTTATGATGAGATTGTGTTAATATTCAAGACTGCAATTTTGTGATTTGCTATCAGGAAGTGTATCAACATTTACTAGACCTGCATAACATAGTGAATTAATATTTTCATTAAAAGAATTAATGTATTAATTTTTCCCCTACAGGTTCAAAATACATTCTCTCTCATCACAGGAGAAAAAAAATTTCCATCTAGTCATAGATGCAGGACCTCTGGTAGCATAGTGCCTATGGCAATTGACTGCTAACCAGAAGGCTGGCAGTTCAAACCCACCAGCCACTCCTCGGAAGGAAGGTTAGGCAATCTACTTCTGTAGTGATACCACCTTGGAAATCCAAGGAGGGGTCGCTATGAGTCTTAGTCAACTCGATGGCATATAACAACAACAACAGTCATAGATGCAAGAGATGAAATCAAAGACCCCTGAATAATTTACATAAGTCTCTCTACATGAAGGAGAAATTCCCAATAGTTTGAAAATTAGGCTCAAATATGACCATTCTTGAACCAGAGAACTTTGAACAAACATACAAACAAATAAGTAAACAAATTGTGTTGCCCTCCACACACTTGATATAAAGTGGGGGATCAGGGATAGAAAAGAATGAAACAAATACTTGTGTTGGAGTTAGGAAGAGTGGGAAAAAACAGATAGCGGTCCTTGAAAATTCTGAAATCTTGACACACATTTTATGGAGTTCTCATCCTGGAAATGAGGTTTGTACCTTAGAAAGTCTTTGATTCTGTCTTCCAGGAGTAGCTTTCTTCTCCATCATTCTCACTTAGGAAAGTCTTTCTTTTTCATTATCATATTAGCCACTTATAAAATGTCTCTGCAGTAACTTGCTCATTGGAAGCTGGCCAGTTTTCTCAACTGTTTCCTGATCTTAATACATTGGTGACCCAAGGGCCATCTTAAATAGTAAATATTGTAAGTCATATTCTCTTATGTAATGGCTGGTGGGTCTATCTACAGTACCATACTCTAGGAAATATAGAATTATCTATTTGATTCCTGTCCTTTCCATGTAGGGTAACCATATTCAATGTTCTTTTCATAATATATCTCTAATCTGCTATTTGTTTGTATTTTCCCTTAGATCCCCTGTCTTTCCACTTAAGACTGTACCTATTAGGTTTTAGAAAGGGGTACTTTTTGGTCTTCCCCAAATCCTAGTCATTTTGTTTAATTGAAAGTTCTACTAGGTGCCACCTTATCCCATTTAAAGATTTTAACAATGAATGCAATTATTTTTTACTGTTGAGGAAATTGAGAAGTTTAGTAATTTGTCCCAGTTCACAAAGCTAAATGATATACCTGAACACTGAATCTTTGCAACAGTTCCAGATCCTGCAGAATTAAACACTATGTTCCATTGCTTTCTTAATGGTAATGATGATGATATATTTTTCATAGAGCAGGACAGATGTGAACTTTTTTATACTAGGTACAGCTAAGCATTGCAATTTATCAAGATTACTCAAAAGCTTTTCTTTGAGATCCTTTTATCTGAATTATTTCAGACACAGTCCTACCGGAAAGTAACTGTCATTTTTTCTTTTTAATTTATTCAGGTGCAAGGGATCTCAACATATTGTAAAATATTAACCCTGTCCACTCTGGGGTTTTAAATATTTAGTCCAGATAGATAAATGAGTTCCTTTTACTGCACTGCTATAAAAGATCAGAGAATAAGCTGATTGCTTAGGAAAAAGTGGAGATTGCATATTTAAAAGGTGTTATGAAGATGTGTTGAAATATTAAGTTGTATTCGAGAAGACTGCAGCCACTACATGTGAAATTTCTATATAAATATTTAAGACTGAATTTCTGTTTTCCCTTCTGTGTGTAAGTGGATCCATCACAGAATAAATATTTTGAGGAAAGTTATTAGCAAAACCTTGAACCCAGGTATAATATAATGCAAGGAACCTATTTCTAATGTTCAGTCTTAGTTTTCCCTAGGGATGTATAACCCATGCTAGTTCCCATGTTATCCCTGATAATTCTCTAACCTTCCAGAAAAATAAACACACACACACACACACACA
>NW_006921594.1:23638697-23652117 GCF_000298275.1 Orycteropus afer afer
CCACCAGCTGCCCAGCCACTCAACCAGGCCTAGCCAAGTTGACAAACAAATTTAACTACCATACTCTCTTAGAAATTCATCACTTCTAGTAATACTCCTCACCCTTTACATAAAAGATGAAATCATTTATGCACAGAAGGTTTACATAAAATTAAAATTATTTTGTGATTTTCTTTGTATTTTCATTGAACATAATTATGAATATACATTGAATGATTAATCTTTCCTTTCTAGCCTTTTTTTTCCCCCAGAAACATATGTAATATTTGTAACATGAAATAAATAAAGTATTTGGAAATAAAAACAGGTTTTTGGAGTGAAAGAAAAAGAAAGAAACAGAGAACTTGTGTGCTAGATGGGATGATCTTAACAAAGTGACAGTTTTACAGCAGAAGATGGCATTTCTTCTGACCGTTTGGACATCTCATTATTTTCATTCTTTCTTTCTTAAGTGTCATTGTCGAGGAAATTTTTGCAATGAGACCAACTAGTGATGACAACTCTGATCAAAACTCACTTTTACTTATTTGATTCGTGACATCTCAGCTAGACTTTACCATCAGTAACAACAATATATTCAGACAAATTCTCTAAAATCAGCTCTACAGTTTTGTTCTATTGAAGTATAGTAACTGAATTCTCACATTTTGGTTTCACGGTGAAAAAAGACAGAGGTGAAAGAAAGAGAAATTTTATAACTTTCTTTTCTTGAACTTCTTGAGTCAGAACATAAGTACTCATTTCAGAAATATCAATTTTGATTACTGATTCATATAACCATTATTAAGCCCCTACTGTACTCTAAGAAAAAAATACATGTACAATTATTTTATAGTCAATATGTAGAATGACTAACTGTCTCAATTTGTCTGAGACTGTCCCACACTCCAGAAAACCTCTTAGTCCTAGGCAAGCTGGGATGATGGGTCTTCCTGTATATAAGTATTAACTCACTTACCTGTAATGTCTTCTTCTCACTGTTGTCAAGTCGGATCAGACTCATAGTGACCCTTCCTTGGGTTTCCAGGGCGGTATCACTATGGAAGTAGATTGCCCAACCTTCCTTCCTAGGAGTGGCTGGTGAGTTTGAACCATCAGCCTTCTGGTTAGCAGTTAAATGCCTTAGCCACTATGCCACCCAAGTTCCATTAGTCATAATAATCAGAAAAAAATGTATATAAACTTCAAATTATCAGCTTCATATCATTATATATTTTTGATGTGTCCTGCAGATATGCTTTCATTGGTATATTAGTTATCTATTGCTACATTTAAAAAATTGTCTAAAAAATTAGCAACTTAAAACAACACACATTTATTATCTCACAGTTTCAGTATGTCAGTAATCTCAAAGTTGCTTAGATGGGTTTGTACTTCAAAATGTTTCACAAGACTTCATTTAAGGTGAAAGCTGCTACTGAGGTCCCATATGAAGAACTGACTCAAGAATGGACCACTTCCAATCTAAGATACATGGTATTGGAAGAATTCAGTCCCATGAGTGTTGTTGGGATGAGTTCTTCAGTTTTTTTCTTGGCAATTGATTGGAGGTCACAAATGCCAGATCCTTGCCACATAAGCCACTCTAAAATAGAAACTCAATTTATGAAATTCAGAAGGAGATTATAGTAAGTCTACCAATAAGACAGAGGTCAAAATCTTAGTAATAACCACAAAGGTGACACCTCATCATCTTTGCTGTATTACATTCATTAGAAAAAAATCACTATGTTCAGTTCATACTCAAGGAGAGGGAATAACAGAAGAGCATGAATTCCTGGAGGTGGAGATCAAAGGTGCTATCACACTACCACAGTCAGTTCTCAGAGTATTCATGATAAATTAGTTGGATGAATATATACATAATATATTTATTATTAAAGGAATTCAAAGTTTTACAGAGCTTATTATTATAACTATTCCTAGGAACTGCTTTCTAAAAAAATAAAAATAAAAATTTTATTGATGTATAGTAAGAGATAGAGGCGTGGAATGTTACCAGCATGGCTTGCTCTTCCTTTCCCTTCTTTATATCACACAACACCACCATCCACCACTAAAATTAATCACTTAGAATTCTAACAATTTGGTTTCAACTCTTTCTGGTTTTCATAAGAGTATAAACATACTTAAAATATTCTTGTTTCTAACCCTTATGCATCACTTTATCTTTGAGATTCATATATATACATATGTATACATATACATATATGACATACACATCACTTTGTTGATTTCCATTATCTAGGGCTATCTACTTTATGAATATATCATGATTTATTGATCTATTCTAGTGTGCTTCAATTAAAGAATTAACATTATAATGAACAATATTATATCATAATATTTTTACTTCAATTTAATTTTCTGAATACTTAAATCCTCTTTCTTCCCCAGTTTTTCTATGCCCTCATGGTACCTTGGCCTTACCTCAAAGGAAGAGAATCATATTAACTTATTCCCACAAAATCTTCCTGATTTAATATTCCTATCCTTATGGAAAGGAGCCTGGTAGCATGGAGGTTAAAGCACTTGGCTGCTATCCAAAAGATCAGCAGTTTGAACCTAAAAGTTCTCCATAGGAGGAAGATTTGGCAGTCTGCTTCCATAATGGTTTACAGCCTTGACAACTCTGGAGAAGTTCTATTCCATCCTATAGGGTAGCTATGAGTCAGAATCAATTCATTGGCAATGGGTTTGGTTTGGTTTGGTTTGGGAGGTTACAGGATTCTCCAAAATTAAAAGGGAATCTTTAGCATGATCTCTGATATTTTGGTAAAACAAGCTTACTATGTGAAGGAGTAATTTGGTAATGGGGGGCATATCTGATGAAACACAACAAACATTTAACTACTCATTCTATCTAATGTAAAAGTAAGCTTAGACTTAAAATTGTTAGCATACAATTGAGAAATAATTTATTTTGTAGAATGCCAAAGAGAACTGTGATTTGAAGTGATAATCCTTAACCAAAACATTCTAATGCAAGATGTCTACCCCCTGATACATTATGACTGGCATTAAGAGGAAGACAATGATGTACAAGTGTACTCTTAACAAAGAAATAATGTGCTTGAGCCATGGAAGGTACTGAAGGAGAAAGAAAAATAATTACAAATTTTAAGACAGTTATTTGAAATTTATTTTAAAAATTTTAAGTTCTTTAATTAAGTTTCTCCAAAACTTATTAGCATAATAAAGTATTACCTACCCAAAACCCAAACCTACTGCCATTGGCAAGACCTTAAATTATTTCTCCAAAGAATACTTTACAAGTTCTCTAAGTTTTCCCATTTAGGATTCATAGTTAAGGGTAAGCCTAATTGAATCCATTTAATCACTTCCCATGAATGTTTGAGGAGCCATGTCCAGTTTAACCTGAAAACTCAGATGTACATGTATGCTTATTTTCAGAAAAAGCAAACTGAACCTTCAGTTATGGGTGTGGTAGCTTTCATGTTTACACATTTGAAATTTCCAATGTGTTGAAATCTTTGCTCTGCTTTTAGTTTTGGATAATGAGCATATCTTCCAAATAATCTTAATCAACAAGATGTGTTGAGGAGGAGAGATGGAATACTCCCTTAAAGTTTTGTGTGATGAGGAAACTTCAACACTTTCACAATCTACCTCATTTCAAATAAACAAAAATGGAATTGATTCATGCATTAAAATCCCTGCTGGGGTATGCTGTGTTTTCATGACTAATTTATTTTGCTAACCACAGCTTCACAGCCTATGACCATAAAACAGCAGGCCTTCTTTAGAAAAACACGGGCTTACTGTTAGAGTTGTGCTTTTTCTCATCCACAAAATCCTCAGGGACTTGTTAACTGTCCAAACATAAATGTCTTCAAATGCTTTATTGAAAATGCAGTTGTAAGAATTTTTTTTTTAACTATGAAAAGGAACTTTCCTATTATGAAGTCAAAAACTGAAATAATACTAAAAAGTAAGTTGTTATTCTAAGAGCAGACTAAACTTATTCACAGAAAAAAATAGATCTTGTTGAGAGATTGAGGTACTATCTAGTTATTCCTTCATGCTTCTGCAGAATGTCAAATCACCTCAGCAATGTGACATTTTTGAGTGACTTAACTGAGACCAACAGGAGAATTTGAAGTTGATACTAGAAACTTCCACCCCTTGTCTGTAAATTTGTCTTACTGTTGTAGCTTGCATGTTGCTGTGAGGCTGGAGGCTATGCCACCAGTATTTCAAATACTAGCAGGGTCATCCATGGTGGACAAGCTTCAGCAGAACTCTCAGACTAAGACAGACTCGGAAGAAGAAAAGGGCCATCCACTTCTCAATGTATTGGTCAATGTGAACCTTATGAGTAGCAGTGAAACACTGCCTGATATATTGCTGGAAAATTTTATGAATAGCTCTGAAACATTATCCGATATGGTGCTGGAAGATGAGCCCTTCAGGTCAGAAGCACTCAAAATACAATTGGAAAAGAGCTGCCTCCTCAAAGTAGAGTCAATCTTAATAATATGAATGGAGCAAAGGTTTTGGGACCTCCATATGCTGATGTGGTATGACTCAAAATGGAAAGAAATAGCTGCAAATATCCATTAAAAATCAGAACATGGAATGTACGAAGTATGAATCTAGGAAAATTGAAAGCTGTCAAAAATGAAATCGAACTCATAAAGGTTGATATCCAAGACATTAGTGAGCTGAAATGTACTGGTTTTGGACATTATGAATCAGACAACAATATGATCTACCATACGAGGAATGACAAATTGAAGAGGAATGGCATGGCATTCATCGTCACAAAAAATGTTGCAAGATCTATCCTGAAGTACAATACTGTGCAAGGCATATATCCATATGCCTGCAAGGAAGACCAATTAATACTAATATAATTCAAATTTATGCACCAATCACCAAAGCCAAAGATTAGAAAATTGAAGATTTTTATAAACTTCTGCAGTCTGAAACTGGACAAACATGCAATAAAGAGATATTGGTTACTACTGCTGATTGGCATGTGAAAGTTGGAAAAAAAAAAAAGGAAATATGGCCTTGGTGATAGAAATGATGCTGGAGATTGCATGATAGAATTTTGCAAGACCAGTGAGTTATCATTCCAAATACCTTTTCCTCAACAACATGAACAACAGCTATAAACATGAACATCTCCAGATGGAATACACAGGAATCAGATTGACTACATGTGTGGGAGGAGGCCATGGAGAAACTCAATGTCTTCAGCCAAAACAAGGCCAGGAGCTGTCTGTACCATAGTCCATCAAATGCTCATATGCAAATTCAAGGTGAAGCTGAAGACAATTAAAACAAGTCCACAAGACCAAAAATAAGACCTTTATTATATCCCACTTGAATTTAGAGACCATCTAAAGAGTAAATTTGACACATTGAACACCAGCGACCAAAAAACAGACAAATTGTGGGATGACATCAAGCACATCATCCATTAAGAAAGTAAAAGGTCATTAAATGACAGGAATGGAAGAAAAGACCAAAATGATTGTCAAAAGAGACTCTGAAACTTGCTCTTGAATGGAGACTGGCTAATGCAAAGGGAAGAAATAATAAGATAAAAGAGCTGAACAGAAGATTTCAAAGAGCAGCTTGAGAAGTCAATTATTATGATGAAATGTGCAAACACCAGGTGTTAAAAAAAAAAAAAAAAAAAAAAACCAAAAGGGTAGATAGAACACACTCAGCATTTCTCAAGCTGAAAGAACTGAAGAAAAAATCCAAGCATGAGTTGCAATACTGAAAGTTTCTATGGCAAAATATTGAATGGTGCAGGAAATCAAAAGAAGATGGAAAGAATACAGAGTCACTGTACCAAAAAGGATTGCTCAATATTCAAGTATTTCAGGAGGTGGCATAAGATCAAGAACCAATGGTACTGAAGGAGGAAGTCAAAGCATCACTGAAGGAATTGTGAAAAAATAAGGTTCCAGGAATTGATGAAATATCCACTGAGATGTTTCAACAAATGCATGTGCCACTAGAGGCACTTACTCATCTATGCCAAAAACTGTATAAAAGAGCTACCTGGCCAGGTGGCTGGATGAGACCCATATTTGTACCCATTCCAAAGAAGGGTAATTTAACAAACCATGGAAATTATCTTACGATATCATTACTATCACACACAAATAAAATTTTGCTCAAGATAATTCAAAAATGGTTGCAGCAGTCCATAGACAGAGAACTTCCAGAAATGCAAGCTGAATTCAGAAGAGGATGTGGAACAAGGGATAACCTTGCTGTTCTGGTTACATAGTGCCTCTCCGACAAGAATATACCACAAATGGGATGGCTTGCAGAAACAGGGGTTTATTCTTTTACAGTTTGGGAGGTTAAAAGTCTAGTTCAAAGTGCCAGGCTCTAGGGGCTGTGTGAAAGCCCTCAACCTTGGGCTTCAGCTCTGCCTCTTGCTCCCAGCCCATTGAAGATAGAGGCATCTCTTGACTCAGGCAGCTACTGGCTGCTGAGGCTAACAAGCCCAAGGTTGACAAATATAATGGCACAGTCCTGATGTTACCAAACCACACAGCACACCACTAATTCAAGTCCACTGAAAGTCCCAAGGTCGACAGAGCATGGCAGGCTGGTGAACAGTGACATGGCTACATGCCGGGTTCAAGCGTGCCATAAGCTAGAGACCATTCCCAAAGCTGTTTCTTATATATGGGAATCAGAACACATACCTAAAGCAGTTACTCAGCTACTTGTGGTAGGCTCCACCATGGAGTTGATTGCCAGTCTCATCATAGGGAATAACTACTACCAGCTGCCCAGCCACTCAACCAGGCCCAGCCAAGATGACACACAAACTTAACCACCACAATTCCACCCCTTGTCAACTTGGCACCTGTACAGATCTCCTTCACTGGGTGACTCCAGTCGCCTAGTTCCTGAGTGACAACCTTACCCCCTTGGCCTGGTGGGCCCCGTTCCTCTTCCTCTTGGGCATGGTAGCCCTGCCCCCTCACTCTCGGGCAACAGCTTGACTCCATCCCACCAGCTCACATGAATGAGCAGCCCCACACTCCAGAACCAAGTTGGTGAAGGTCTGGCTTTTTGAAACCTAGATGCTGTGGTGGTTCCACTCCCAAAGGCCATGGTCCTACCCTATCAGGCTGAGGCAGCTATGCTTTCCATTTCTTTGGTCTCTCTGCTTCTGTGGATTGATGCCAAAGGTAACCCACTCCACAGGAGATCTTCCTGCCCCAAAAGCACTCAGCTTTCTTGCTCCGTGGGCCAGCCAATCTGTTACTCCATTTCATGCCAGTCTTTTCTACCAATTAATGGCTGAAGGCAACCCACTCTGCCAGGAAGCCGCCTACTCAAAGGCATCCAGCTTTCTCCTCCATGGGCTGGTAAGGCTGTCACTACTTATGCCGGTATCTGGGCTCTGCCTTCTCTCATGCTGGTGTCTCAGCTCTGCTCCTGCTGTTTCTCATGCCATATGCCGGGGTCTCTCTGCTGGAGTCTTGGGTCAAGGACACACTCCACTCCTGTTTCCACATTTTAGGTATATGTCAGAGCACCACCCCATACTCTTGGTACTATATTCTGTTCTGGTTACCTAGTGCCACTCTGACAAGAAGGTACCACAAATGGGATGGCTTGAAAAAACAGGAGTTTACTCTCTTACATTTTGGGAGGCTTTAAGCCCAACTTCAAAGTGCCAGGCTCTAGGGGCTGTGTGAAAGCCCTTTGACCTTGAGCTTCAGATCTGCCTCTTTCTCCCCAGCCCAATGAAGCTAGAGGCATCTCTTCACTCAGGCAGTTACTGGCTGCTGAGGCTAACAAGCCCAAGGTCAACAAATAAAATAGCACAGTCTTGATGTTACCAAACCACAGGGCAGGCCATTAATTCAAGTCCATTGAAAGTCCCAAGGTAAACAGAGCATGGCAGGCTGCTGAACAATGACACAGCTACATGCAGGGTTCAAATGTGCCATATGCTAGAGACCATTCCCAAAGCTATTTCTTATATACGGGAAGCAGACCACATACCTAAAACAGCTACTCAGCTGCTTGTGGTAAGTTCCACCATGCAGTTGATTACTAGTCTCATCATGGGGAATAACTGCTACCAACTGCCCAGACATTCAACCAAGCCCAGCCAAGTTGACACACAAATATAACCACCACAATTACTGATGTCAAATGGATCTTGGTTGAAAGAATGCCAGAAAGATGTTTACTTGTGTTTTATTGACAATCCAAAAGCATTCGACTATGTGAATTATAACAAATTGAGAAGAATGGGAATTCCAGAACACTTAATTGTGTTTATGAGGAACCCGTGCATAGAGCAGGAGACTGTCAGTCAAACGGGGATATTGTATGGTTTAACATCAAGAAGGGAATGTGTAAGGGTATATCCTTTCACCATACTAATTCAATGTGTATGCTGAGCAAATAATCTGAGAAGCTAGACTATAGGGAGAAGAATGTGGCATCAATCTTGGAGGAAGACTCATTAACAACCTAAGATATGCAGATGATACAACCTTGCTCTCTCAAAGTAAAGAAGACTTGAAGCACTTACTGCTGAAGGTTAGAGACTACAGTCTATAGTATAGATTACACCTCAACTTAAAGATAACAAAAACCCTCACAAATGGACCAATATGCAGCATCACGATAAATGGAGAGAAGATTGAAGTTTTCAGGGATTTCATATTACTTTGTTCTACCATCAACACCAATGGAAGCAGCAGCCAAGAAATCAAATGACATATTGCACTGGGCAAATCTGTTGCCAAAGACTTCTTTAATGTGCTGAAGTGCAAAGGTATCTCTTTGAAGACTACGGTGCACCAAACCCAAACCATGGTATTTTCAATCACCTCCTCATATGCATGTGAGAACTGGACAATGAATAAGAAAGACTGAACAAGAGTTGATGATTTTGAGTTATGATGTTGGTGAAGAATACTGAAAATACCATGGAGTTCCAGAAGAACTAACAGATCTGTCCTGAAAGAAGTGCAGCTGGAATGTTCCTTGGAAGCAAGAACATCAAGACTTCATCTCACTTCATTTGGTCATGCTGTCGAAAGGGATCATTCACTGAAAAAGAATATCATGCCTTGTAAATATGAGGATCAATGAGAAATGGGAAGACCCTAAAGGATATGGATTGACACAGTGGCTCCAAAGAAGGGTTCAGGTATAAGAAAGATGGTGAGGCTAGTGCACGACTAGACAGTGTTTTGTCCTGTTGTATATAGGTTCACTATGAGTCAGAGCCAACTCAACAGCACCTAACAACAACAACTAGAATCTGGTACTTTTTCTACCCCATATGTGTTTTATGACCTCTTAGTAGCCATTGATTCCTTATCTTTATATCAGAGACACTTATTTATTTGTTCCATTTTCTGCTAGCTCTACCAAGTATTATGAAGGTTTCTTGAATATGTTTGATTTTTAGGAAAAGTGTTACATTGTTATAGTGAAAATCTATTGACATAGATAACAATGATAGGCCTAAAAAAACTGAATCTTCCCTATTGAAGTTTTTCACTGAGTACTTATCTCCAATAACAGAACCTATTCAAAGGCTAGGTACAACTTCAGGAGTCTACTGATTATACAATATGGGTAGCATAATTGAACTGGGGTACTGATTGAATAAGTAATTTTTGTTTTGTGAATATACACAGTGCTAAAGGGGCAGGGAGGTGGCATCTTTTCACCTCCTCTAACTACACAAGATGGAGACAGAATCACCATCAGCAGCCAAAGCCCTGTTCCTATGAGGCCAGACATGCCACCATCCTGCAGCCATCTTACCGATCTTGACACCAACTGTCCATCTCACAGTACCCATCACACCTCTGCTGGGTTCAATAATTTGCTTCAGTGGCCCCACAGATTGTAGGGTTTATTAGGGAGGCAACATGCTACAATTCAGGTTCAGGAATGAGCTCAGTCTCTCTCAGTCAACAGTCTCTCTCAGCTGCTACTCTCTCTCAGTCTCTCTCTCAGCAGCACATCTCTCTCAACAGTGCTTTCTCTCAGCCAGTAGTCAGAGATTCTTTCTGCCTGTAGAAGGAATCATTTTGAGCCTGACAGACTGGCAAAACCAACCAATACCAGCATCAGAGTTCTACATACCCGAAAGATAGTGAACTTCTTCAGAAGATTATTTCATACCGCCCCAAGTGGATGACTTCAACAAGCAGCTATTCAGTTGCTCACAATAAAGTGGGAGTTACAAAGACTGTGGCTAGAAAAACCATACCATGTAATTCACTACAGCCACACAGCAAAACATACACCAATCCAGCTTTTTCTACATGCACAATTCTGTTACACTGATTACATTCTACATATTAATTCTTACCCTCCTTATCTGAGTTGTCCCTCCCCCATTAACATAAACAAAATTAAATTTTTTTTGAGGGGTAGAGGTCTCTTTTAAGCTTATTTCCACAAAATGTTTAATAATAGGACATTAATTTCATGTGAAAATGCTTCAGGAAAATGATCTGTGGAAATAAATGTGTGAAAATATAAATAATCTTATAAAATTAGTTTTTTAACATCTTTTTAAAAGGGTTAGTCATTCACAAATACATATTGATCATGTACTATTTGGCAAGTGATATTCCTAGCCATGGGAAAATAGAAGGGAAAAAAAACAGACAAAAATTCTTGCTCCCACAAAACTTGACCTTCTTGAGAGGGAAGAAAATAAAATAAATGCATATATGTATTGCTAATTGCTCAATTGAAAACATAAAACAGAGATGGGGTATAGATTGATAGCACAATAAAAACCACTGCCATCAAATCAATTCCAACTCATAATGACCCCTGTTGGGTTTCTAAGGCAGTGAATCTTTACAGAAGTAATTTGCTTCGTCTTCCTTCCATGGAGCAGCTTATGGGTTTGAACCGCCAACCTTCTGGTTAGCAGTCAAATACCTTAGGCTCTGTGCCACCAGAGCTCCTTTGTTAGGGGAGTATGGTGCTGCAATTTTCAAAAGGAAACTCAGAGAACACTCACAGCGAAGCAAAGATCTTAACAAAGTGAGGGGAAGAGAGGATCTATAAAACTATCTTGAGAAGAACATTGTGAGCATTACACAAAGGCAAGTAAACATCATGGTGGACATGAGCTCTAGTTGATTGAGGTACAACAATGCTATCAAGGCAGCTGGAGTAGAGTAGGTAACAAGAAGATCAGATAGCACGATACTGAGAAACAATTGCTGCTTACACAAGGTTGTTAGCAGTGGAGGTGGTTAGATGGGTGCAGTCCTATTATGAAAGTACTTTGAAGGAAGATCTCACAATATTTGTTGGTAATTGAATGGAGATTGTAGAAAAAAGAGAATCCAGGATGATCAGCGTTTTGATTCTTTACCAAAAAAAAAAAAAAAGTTTCTTTACCTGGATTATTGATCTCAGCAAATCATAAGTAAAATAAAATTTATGTCTAACTCTGTACACATTTTTATCATCTCATTGAATCTTTGGAAATTCTGATGGAAGGTACCAGAGAAAAACTATTATAAAATGAAATCACATATTTGGCATTATAAGATTCCTCTCTTTTCCTCAAGGAATTTTAATAGTATTGAGTTTTTTTTTTTATCTTTCTTACTTTAATTTTTTGTTATTGTTTCTTATTAACTACTTTTTTTTTGTTTTCAGTTCTCAATTTAAATTGTTCATTGTCCTACACTATTTTTGGAGCTCTAGTGGCACAGTGCCTAAGGCATTTGACTGCTAACTAGAAGGTGGGCAGTTCAAATCCACCAGCCACTCCACGGGAGAAGACTGGGCAATCTAGTTCTGTAAAGATTTACCCACTTGAAAACCCAATAGGGGTCACTATGAGTTAGAATTGACTCAATGGCAGTAAGTTTAGAGTTTTTTAATATTATTATTAAAGGAGCTCTGATGGTGCAGTGCAGTGCCTAAGGCATTTGACTGCTTAATCAAAAGCCTAGTGGTTCAAACCCACCAGCTGCTCTGCAGAAGGAAGATAGGACAATGTAGTTCCCTAAAGGTTTACCACATCGGACACCCAATAGGGGTTGGTATCAGGTGGAATCTACTAGATAGCAGTAGGTTTTGGTAATACTAGTGGTGCAGTAGTTAAGGCTCTTGGCTGCTAACCAAAAGATCGGCAGTTTCAATCCACCACCTGTTCTGCTTTGAGAAAGATAAAGCAGTCAGTTTCCATAAAGATTTACAGCCTTAGAAACCCTATGGGGCATTTCTACTCTGTCCTATGGGGTTGCTGTGAGTCAAAATTGACTCAGTGGCAGTAAATTTTTATACTATTATTTTATAATTTTCTTACTTGACTCATCATTTGCATGACAAACTAGGGCAGAGTTTTCAAAGTATGCCATTTAGGGCTAAACAAGTATGACCATCTTTGTGAGGCTTGGGTTCCAGAAAGAAGCACAATAATCGATCAAGATCTGTATCAAATATTGTACTTACTTTCAATATCAATCCTTATTATTTTTCAATCCTTATTATTGAGTCAGATCAGTTAACATATCCAAAGCTACACAGCTATTAAACTGTGAAATGATATGGAAAGTGGTGACAAGGTCTTTTAGGTCTGTGATCTTAACTCACAAAAACATATAACACCCATTCAACTACTTAACCAGACATAGCCTGTCCTTTAAAGTAGGAAACAAATGAACATAGTAGTTTTAGTAATGAATATTATTACTTTGTTGAGTTTTTCTTTTTTGGTAAAATGAATAGCTACAAGTTTCACATAGTTCAAGCTTTTCCACTTTCATATTAGATGTCTTCAAAGAGATGGCTTTATCCCTCAGATGGCACTTTCTTAGCTCCTAAATATAATCACTAATACCAGCAATTCTCAAATTGATTCAACACATACTTAGTGTGTCACAGTAAGCTATGAAGTAAAAAAGAAAGTATTTATTACCACAATTGTACAACTGTGGAGGGCCAGTGAAAAGAAGGGAGTCTTCAATGACCTGGATTGACACACAGGCCACAACGACGGACTGAAACATATCAGTCATCACGAAGACAGATGGTGCAGGTGGGCCGACATTTCAGTCTCATACCTCAGGTCGCCTTGTGTTGGAGCCAACTGAACAGCAACTAACAGGAAAAAAAAGTGTTTATGAATCATCTACTGTTATATTTCAAATATATCGACAGACTTTGTATTTGTTCTCCTGAGTGGTAGAAATGTGTGCTATACAAATCACTTCATCTACATGTTGTTGTTGTTGTTGTTGTTATGTGCCGTCGAGTCAACCCTGACTCATAGCGACCCCTCCTGGGTTTCCGAGGCAGTATCATTACGGAAGTAGGATTGCCCAACCTTCCTTCCGAGGAGTGGCTGGTGGGTTTGAACCGCCAGCCTTCTGGTTAGCAGTCAAGTGCCTTAGCCACT
>NW_006921594.1:23652567-23654035 GCF_000298275.1 Orycteropus afer afer
TCTAGTAGCCTAGTGCCTAAGGCACTTGACTGCTAACCAGGAGGCTGGTGGTTCAAACTCACCAGCCACTCCTCGGAAGGAAGGTTGGCCAGTCTACTTCTGTAGTGATACTGCCTCGGAAACCCAAGGAGGGGTCGCTGTGGGTCGGGGCCAACTTGACAGCACATAACAACAATAACAATCCTATTCTAATTAAGTTTTCATTCCCACAGCTCTTTATCAAAGCTGATCTTTTGAAAAGACTAATGATGTCTGTGTTGATAAATCCAGTGGTCATTTCTCTGCCCTTATCATCCTTGATCTATAAACAGCATTGGACAGTGTTATTTCTTGACTTGACTTTTGGTAAACAACACTAGTGTGGTTTCTCTCTACCCATCCTCCACCTCTTCCATCCTTTTTTCCTCTTCTTCCGTATCTACAAACATTGGTATGCCATTGGACTCAGTCCTTGAAACTCAACACTTCTCTCTCTCCATTCACTCTTTAGCTATTTTAACCAGTCTTGACAGCAGTGAGTGTGAGTATGGCTCTAAATAACATCTATAGGCTTATAAATCACAAATAATTCCTATGTAATCTCTCTCCTGCATTCTGGACTCAAGCATTCAATTGTTTCTTTACATCTCCATGGAAATATCTGATAGATATCGCAAACTTATTGCATCCATAACGCAAAACAAACCTCTAGTCATCCCCCAAAACTTGCTTCTCTTGAATTTCTTCTTATTTCAATAAATGGCACTGCTATTCTTCTCTTGATTGCTCAAACTGAAAACAGGAATATCACTCTTCACTTCCTGTTCTGGCATCAGACTTCACATATGAAATTAGGACAGAAGACAACCGATAGCTTCTTTACACTATTGCAAACCAAGAATCATAAACCAGGCAAATTATTTTTCTGCTGTACAAAAAGACATATTTTAGAAAAAAAAAATCAGAAAGTATATTAAAAAAAAGAAAAAGAAAAAACCTAACTACTGTTAAGTCAGATCTGACTCATAGTGTCATAGGGACCCCTCCCTGGGTTTCCGAGGCGGTATCACTATGGAAGTAAATTGTCCTCTCTTCCGTCCCAGGAGTAGCTGGTGGGTTTGAACCACCAGGCTTCTGGTTAGCATTCAAATGCCTTAGGCACTATGCCACCAGAGCACCTCCTATATATCTTACGTATTCTGTTTGAAAAACTCTTTTTTTTTTTTTTAGTTACATTAAAACACTAGAAGTGAAAGACTACATGTGGGAAGAGAATAAGAAGATAGAAAATCACAGTGAACCACAAATTTGTCTGTCTGTCTGAATCTCTCTCTCTCTCTCTCTCTCTCTCTATATATATATATATATAGAGAGAGAGAGAGAGAGAGAGAGAGCAAGCCATAAACCAAAATACCATACCCACTGCCTTCGAGTTAATTCTGACTCATAGTCTCATAGTGACTCCCATTGGGTTTCCAAGGTGGTAAAT
>NW_006921594.1:23654835-23656013 GCF_000298275.1 Orycteropus afer afer
GGGGCTGATGAGCTCAAGGTTGGTAGACAGGATACCAGCTGTTGACTCCGACAAATAACAAATCCAAGATTACCAGGGAAATGGTGGATTGTTCATTCATGGACAGTTGTAGGCAGCACAACAGGATCCAGATACACAGAAGAGTGTCTCATTTTCCCAAGATGTCCATAAATATATAGGAAGCAGGCCACATCCCTAGGGAAACTCCCTTTCAATGGATTGGCTGTTCAAAACATATATATCTGATCTCATCATGGGAATAACCCACATCACAACTCCATAAACCACTCAGAATTGTGGTCCAGACAAGTTGACACACAACTCCAACTATTACACCCAATACACTTCATGTCGTATAGACCAG
This sequence comes from Orycteropus afer afer, assembly GCF_000298275.1. NCBI lineage: Eukaryota > Metazoa > Chordata > Mammalia > Tubulidentata > Orycteropodidae > Orycteropus > Orycteropus afer. The sequence goes on from NW_006921594.1 coordinate 23,655,200, forward strand.
CACAGATACTAATAATACATATGTATCTTCATTTAACTTTTAGAGGTTAAACCATGACCAACATTTATTGCTAGTTGGCATCTTCTGAGTTTTTATGGTATTATCTCTTTTAGTTCTATTAATAAAGTTGAAGTTAGTACTATTGTTGGTTCCAATTTATAAATTAAAAAATTAAGGCACAGAGAAATTAACTTAAGTCACACAGAGAGTAAGTAAAAGAGCTGAGATTTTAACAGAAGCAGACTAACTATAGACCCTAGGCCTTTATAAGCCATGCTATTCTAAAAAGACATGGTACTTGTTAAATGTGTAATGTGATTATTAAAATATCAACAAATATTAGTTGTCATCTCTACCACTTATTTATTTAATAAATAAAAGTATCAGGAAAGTAGACATTTCCTCAGGTAGCCAAAAGTTGTATTGCTAGGGCTTTGGAAAGGACCTGGCAAAATTGGTGCTTTGTGAATATTTGCTGAATAAATGAAAACTCACACACTATCCTGGGCCCAAGGAAATAAAGAACTCATATTTTCTGCTAATACCTAGAGATTATTAGACTGGATAACTTGATGTCCAATATAGGTAAGATAAGAATTAAACTATGTACTAATCACTTGACTAGAATATTTGCTATTATAGCATCTCCTGGAACCTTTTGGCCTGGAAATACTAATCTCATCCTCCTTTACTTTGGAACCACCTGTCTTGGCTATCCTTTTGCCATTACTCTTCAGAATCAGCTTCTGACATAATATACCACACAAATTTATCTAAGCTCACTGCCGTCGAGATGCATCTGACTCATAGTGAC
>NW_006921594.1:23656833-23658383 GCF_000298275.1 Orycteropus afer afer
ACTGCCTTTTTCTGCACCATCCTCACGATTATTGTCATGCTTGTGCCCATTGTCACAGCCACTGTGTCGATCCATCTCTTTTAGGGTCTTCCCCTTCATTGCTGACGGCTCTACTTTATCTAGCATGATGTCTTTCTCCATAAACTAACCACTTCTGACAACATGACCAAGGATGAGAGGTGAAATTTGGCCATTGCCTTTTCTAAGGAGCATTCCAACTGTACCTCCTCAAAGACAGATTTATTTATTCTTTTGGCAGTCCATGGTCCATTCAATATTCTTTGCCAGCATCACAATTCAAACGCATCAACTCTTCTGTGGCCGTCTCTACTCATTGTCCAGCTCTCACATGCATATGAGGCTATTGAAAATACCATGGCTTGAGTCAGGAGCACCTTAGTCTTCAAAGTGACATCTTTGCACAGCTTTCAGCATCACTGCAACATACAAGCCATCACAGTACCACACACAAACTGATGGATGAGTGGTAGAATAAAATATGAGGTTAACAAATTCTGCTCATCAACTTTTTGGTATATTTGGTTAATGAGATGGATATATAATAATTTATCATATAATGAAGTGAATAATTTTGAACTCAACAACTTAAAATTGGTGGGATTTACTTGATTAGTATCAAAAATTAGCATGGAAATGTAGGTTTATGGCATTTTAGGCAACTCATTGTGTTTAGTCGGGAGGATTAGAGTGTTGTGCTACAAAACTACAATGACTTAAACCAAAAAAATAAAGCACATATCATTAGAATTAACTTCTTCATGTATTTACAGACTTTATTTCTATAAATAAACAAATGGCTAACACAACTTAAAAGGCAGTGTTTCACTATATAATAAAATTAAATAGACCTGAATTGAAAACTTATTGAACTACTTAAATTATTTAATCTGATTATACATTTCTTCATCTGTGAAATGGGATTTCACACATAGAATTTCATAGGCAATGACGAGATGTGATTGAATTTAGTGTTAACAATTTTGAGGCTGATTCAAAGTCAGCATTCTATAAATAAAAACTATCACAACGTTTATTATTCAACCAAACCAAAAGAACCAAACTCACTATCGTCAAGCAGGATCTGACTCATAGTGACCTCCTCCTTGGGTTTCTGAGCCAATATCACTATGGAAGTAGATTGCCCATCTTCTTTCCGAGGGGTGGTTGGTAGGTTTAAACCATCAGCCTTCTGGCTGGCAGTCAAATGCCTTATGCACTATGCCACCAAGGCTCCTTTAATATTCAACAACAGTGTGTATATTAAAAATAAGGTAAATAGTTAAAATAATGGTAATACTGTATATGTAAAGCTTTAATTGAACTTAAAGAAGACAAATAATTGAGATTGTTGATGAATAAGTAAATGGTGAAATGACTATTGGCTTACCATATGGAAGCAGATAAAGTAAATTATAATACACACCAAATACATAAAAAGAAACTAAGTATTTAATTAAGAAGCTAAAAACATAAAGGAACTAGAACTTCACATACGATATTTTTGTTAGGTGCTATGGAGTCAGTTCTGA
>NW_006921594.1:23659458-23670042 GCF_000298275.1 Orycteropus afer afer
TAGGTAGTTGAAAATACCAAGGCTTTGGTCAGGTGCACCTTAGTCTTCAAAGTGACAACTTTGCTCTTTAACACTTTAAAGAAGATTTTCGCAGCAGATTTGCTCAATGCAATATGTCTTTTGATTTCCTACCACTTTCATGGGCATCGATTGTGGATCCAAGTAAAATGAAATCCTCAAAAACTGCAAGCGCAGCCATGGCTCTCAGGAATGAATGTCTCTGCTCTGGTTCTCTCTGCCTGAGGGCCTGAGGACCAGACACATCCCTGCCCTGTAGGCAACTAATGACTTTCTGAATCCTGATGTTCTTCTCCAGGAAGTTATTTACCCAAAGTCTCCTAAGGAGTTCTCTGTATTTGCTTTCAAATCAGTGGGTTATGACTCATAGATATTTATTTTGCAGTTTTGATTGTGTATTATGGATACCCAGGAAGAGAAGTAGGAATGGAAACAAAGCTATTTTGTTTGTCTACCTCCCACCAAATGGACTTTCTGGAGGGTGGTGACTGTGCTTTTGTGATAGTGACTGACATTTGAAAATGTCAATAATTGATAAACAATTGACATACTACAAGAATTTAAAATGGCTTCTCTAATATGAAATATAAGTGTCTTGTGAATTTTAACTTTAATCACTTAACATTTTTCAGCATTCAGTGATTATTCTTAGGAAGTATACAAACTCACTCTCTTTCAAAACCACTTCCTGTGGAAAAACTGTGGATGCCTTATTTGAAGTGATTACTGATTACCAATTAAACTCTTGCATGAATTGTGGAAAGAAAATATAACTAATATTGTTTTTTTATGTATTAAAAATCACAAAATATAAACATTAAAATATCCAGAAAAATAATTTACTCTATTTATACAAATAATGATAATAATGTCTTATGTCTCAGAAAATGCTCAAAGTACAAAATATAAAAAATGAAAAATGCTCCCGCTTTAAAAAATGAGTGTAAGACACATAAACATTCAAAAAAAAGAGAAACAAAACTATGAAGTCGATGAATATATATTAAAATATCTAACCTTATCTATGATAAACAATGAGAAGTTGAATAAAAAATATTTTACTTGTATTGGTGGTAAAATTGTTAAACATTTACCAAGTATGCAGAGGAAAGAATGTCCTCCCACATTTCTACTGGAGGATAACATGGAAGGCATGATATTTCAGGGAGAAAAAAAAAAGTCACATGTGCCGAAAACCATAAAAATGGCCCTTGATCTAACAATTCTAATTCTAGGCAATTATACTTAGGCAAAAGGAGCCCTAGTGGCACAACAGTTAAGTGCTCAACTGCTATCCAAAAGGTTGATGGTTTGAACCTACACAGAGGTGGCTGGAAAAAGACATGGCAATCTTCTCCTGTAAAGATTATAGCTTAGTAAACCCTATGGGGTAGTTCTAGTCTATCACATGGAGTCACACTATGAGTAGAATTGATTCAGCAGCACCCAACCACAACATGCTCAGACTATGTTTAACAATAAGGATTCTTTACTTTTTTCTTTTTTTTTTTTTACATTATTACTTATAATAGGTATTAGATAATAAACATTTTGATTGATATTTATTATTAAGGAAATATACACATGCTATTCTTTCCTTTTTAAGTACCAAAAATACAGGCACAATGATCTCCTTGTAAGAAATAAGAATAAATATACACACATATGCATGCATATATTTTTTATAAGGAGCTCTGATGTCAGAGTGAGTAAGGCATTTGACTGCTAACCAGAAGGTCAGTAGTTCAAACCCATCAGCTGCTCTGTGGAAGGAAGATGGGACAATCTACTTCCATAAAGATTTGCAGCCTTGGAAACCCAATGGGGGTTCACTATCAATCAGAATCAACTTGATGGCACTGGGTTTGGTTTTGGTTTGGTTTATAGCTTTCTATAATTACAAATACATGCATGAATTCTTGGTCTGCTTCAACCCTTGTACATAAGAATTATAAAAAAGGTCAAGCATACTCAATAGGTCTTTCAACACTGTTGAATCTACAAAGGTTATTGTTCCTTTCCAGCGTTATGAAATACTCCCATACTTACCTCCACTTCTGATTTAGGCACCCATGCATCGATCCATTGCATACATAAATTCCCATATTCCATAACTGGACACAATTAAGTGGAGTTAAAATTAGTGTCTCCTATAACAGTCCTTGTAACCACCTGGAATCTTCTTACACTAAATTTTCTTCCATAAATATTTATTTAAGACTCCAATAGCAGGTCTTCCCCATTTTACTATATTTTTTCTTTTCTTGCTTAATAGATTAGTTAGATGAGAAAAGTACATTTTAGGTTATCTTTTTTCCTTTGGTATTTAATGTTGACATATGACACATAAATGGCTTATTTGGGAAATGACATATGCAGAATAAATGAAAGGGTTATTTTGAAAGGCTTACATCGTATGACACAATAGCAAAAAGAAAAAAAGAGATTACACAGGATGACAGAGGAAGAAAAAAAAAACATTTGCTGAGATACAGAAGAAAGTAGAATTATGTTGGTGATAATGCATCTTAACAGAAAGACACACCAATCAATGTTTTCAATTATACAAAATTTTTCCATCTGTTACGATTCTGGCAAGAAAATAAATACTGAGGTGGAGTACTGAATCTCATTTTACATTGACGATAATCATAATAAAGTAGGGTAAAAACTATTCTTGTGTGCTCATTTCTTTTGCAATAGCATACAGCTGGGTTCTATTTTTCATTGTGTATATTATTTAAGAATTCAATTTCTTTAAACTTTTATCACATAGTTTTCTTACATCTGGATCTATTCGCTAGTGCTATAGAGAGAATACAAGAAGTTTAGATGAACATTTATCCCCATCTATAATAAGAGTATGGATCTAATATAAAACATAAACCAAAAATAACCAAACTCACTGCCGTCGAGTGCGATCTGAGTCATAGCGACCCCTCCTTGGGTTTCCGAGGCAGTATCACTACAGAAGTAGATTGCCCCATCTTCCTTCTGAGGGGTGGCTGGTGGGTTTGAACCACCAGCCTTCTGGCTATCAGTCAAGTGCCTTAGACACTGCACCACCAGAGGACATATAAAATATATACATGTAATATTTATATACAATAAATTGACATTGCTATTGTCTTAAGATGACATATAGTAACCTGATTAAACTTAAAAATAGTTATTTTAATCCTAATCTAAATTTTGATTGCTTGATTTCTTCTTTCTTTCAACCTGCAGTCCAGTTGCCATCAAGTTAATTCCAACTCATAGTGACCTCATATGTGAGTTTGCTAGGCTTTTGAGAAGATAGATGTCAAAGAATAAGTTTCTAAAACTGAACAAAATCTTGGGCCAATAGCCATCATCACTGCTATGGATAATCATGGAGCAAATGCCAATGAGAGGTCCTTGGCAGAAGGGTTTAGAACTTGTAGCACACTCAATGGCACTGGGAGTAAAAGTGCTCACCTGACTGTTGGATATATAAACAACCGGCTTTAGAAAAACATCTTCAAGGTTTCCTGTGCTTCCAAAAACCAAAGTCACGTCAAGTCAATTCGACTCATAGCAACCCCTCCTTGGGTTTCTGAGGTGGTATCTATCTCTATGGAAGTTGATTGTCCAATCTTCCTTCCAAAGAGAAGCTGGTGGGTTTGAACCACCAGCGTTCTGGTTAGCAGTCAAAACCCTTAGGCATTACACTACCAGAGCTCCCATCCTGTGCTTAGGGACAGTAAAACTTACTATTTACTTAGAGATTCTCTCAATACTGGTCCCCCTTCTGTCTACAAGGTAGATTTAGGTAGGGTTTATCTGATTCTATATCACATGAGCCCCTCTCTCATCATTTATTTATAATCTTGAAATCTGAAAATTTCTTCTAAGCAAGATCCAGAACTGAGAAAACACATTTTAAAAGATTGGATAATTTAACTATAATGTAAAACAAACCAAAAACCTTGTGGCTAAAAAAAAACTAAATAAAATTAAAAGATTGACAAGAAACTTGGAAATACTTACAACTTAGTTGATATCTCATATACTTAGAAAATCTCCTATAATTTGATATAACCACAGTGAATAATCCATTAGCACAAATAGACAATGTAATAAGTGTGCCCTTTATAAAAAAAATTCAAGTGGCTAATAAACATACAAAGAAAAGGCTAAATTGCACTCACAAATAAAAAATACAATAGGTTTCATTTATAGAATTGACAAGTATGCTAAAGTTTTTGATAATAGATTAGTGGTAAAAGGATGAGAAATGGTCACTCTCTTGGTGAGAACATGAACTGGTGCAATTTTTATGCAAAGCACTTTGGCATTGTGTATCAAATAGTATAAAATATGTTCCCTGTCACAGCAGTATCACGGTTAGGAATTTGCCCATTGACTGTGTCCACAAAAGATAAATGCTTAGGGAAGAACTTTGCAGAATTGTTTACAATAGCAAAATGCTAGAAAAACAAATCAGTCAAAGTATTCATCAGTAAGATATTAGTTAATGAAAACATATTGCTTCCTAGTTATTTTGCTGTTGTTTAAGAGAAGAAGGAATATATGCATTGCTGAAAAGGAAGTCTCAAGGTATATTTTAAACTTAGAAAAAGTAATGTCTGGGATAATGCAGATAGTAAACTGCTTTTGTATACTGGTGGCTACCATCATTTCTTTCTGAGCACATTATACATTCCAAGTGCTTTGTCTACATTGTTCCCATAAACAATCACCTTCTGTCCTCTAACTCAATCTGCTATTCTTGGCCTTCAATTGTCTTTTCTGCAGTTTGTCATGATGGGTCTAGTTCAATTTTTTTATTTTTTTGGTTTCGGGATTCATTTTTACTCTCTCTCTCTCTCTTATTTAAATCTCTAATTTACAGCCTCATACATATTTTACATTAATCCCAAAGTGAACAAAATAACACACTACTGCATACATACTTAACCCTTTTTGTTTTCTTTTTGACTCTCCTAAGCAACCAGTTGTGCATAGCATCTCTATGAGTCAGACCAACTCAATGGCACCTAACAACACAAAAACAAAGTACAGAGCAATTAAAACATATTGCTGAAAAGAAGTGTGGTCCTTTATACTAACCCACCAAACCTACTGATCTAGTCAATCTTAATAAATAACAATGCTTTACTTTCATTCTTGCTGACATGAAAACTGCAGCTGTCCATTCTCCACTGCCACAAATTTAGAAATTGAAAAAAAAAGATTAACTCACAGTTTGTGTGGACCAGGAATTCTGGAGCAGTTTTCTGAATGGCCCTGAATTATAGTCTCTCACAAGGTCACCGTGGAGCAGTTGTCTGAGATTGCACTCATTCCAAGGCTCCCATGTGGCTTCCAAGCTCTCTCACATGGTTATTAGCAGGCTTCAGGTCCTCGCTGGCTGTTGGCTGGTGCCTCTGTTTGTACCTATATCCTAACCCAAGGAGGCGTTGCTATGAGTCAGGTCTGACTCAATGGCACATAACAACAACAATGACAATCTACATGTCAAGGTACCAACTGGTTTCCCACAGAGAAAGTGATCTGCAAGAGAGAGAACATTTAAAATGGAAGCTAGTCTTTATAATCTAATCTCAGATTTGATATTTCATCATGTCTGCATTATTCTGTTGGTGAGAATAGAGTCAGTATGTCTATTCCACACTCAAGTTTGGAGAATTAAGTTCCACCGCTTAAAGGAAGGAGTATCAAGGAGTTTGTGAATATATTTTTTAAAACACCTCACTTGCAGAATAACAACTGATTTGTTATTAATGTGTCATAATTCACACTGGTTGATAATGAATCTATAATATAATGACATAAGGAGCATCATTCCCCCTGTACCTGGTAATACCTGAGTACTGGTTACTCATGGATGTAAAAATATCCAGCCTTGATAAATATATATGCATTTTTTCATTTGAAATAAAATAACACCCTTTTGATTCTGTCACTTTTCTTCGTATAGAACACATTTTGTTTCTGCCCATCAACCAAAATTGCTCTATGGAGAATATTTGATATCTATAAGTTTTTAGAAAAACTGAAACTTCTAATCAAATTTTCCTACTAATTTCCATTATGTTTTTAAATCTTTTACATTTTGAAGTTAACTTGGATTTAGATAGAAATCAGTATTTTAAAAATGATTCATAGACACAAGAATTTGAAATTATTCAAATTTATACTGAGTCAACAAAAGAAAGGTACTGTAATTAAATTATACTCTCAAAAATATAGTTGCAGTTTTATTTTTAAGTCCTATAATTTATTTCAAATTGGATTGTTTTACGTATATAGTATGAATGAAACAAAACTTTAATTCAACTAACACATTTTTTTCCAATACTCATCTGTCAGCTTGTCCTATGTGGTGGTTTGTGTGTTGTGATACTGGAAGATATGCCACCAGTGTTTCAAATATCTGCAGCATCATCTATGGTGGACAGGGTTCAGCAGAGTTTCTAGACTAACACAGACTGGGAAGGAGGACCTGTCAATCTTCTGAAAAAATTGGCCAGTGAAAACGCTATGGGTAACAGTGGAACATAGTCTGATATACTGCCAAAAGATGAGCCCATCGGTTAGGAGGGACTCAAAGTACAATTGGGGAAGCGCTGCCTCCTCAAAGTAGAGTACAGCCATTGAGCCTTCATATGCTAAGGTGGCTTGTCTCAAAATGAGAAGAAATAGCTGCAAACATCCATTAATAATCAGAACATGAAATGTATGAAGAGTGAATCTAGAACAATAGGAAGTTGTCAAAAATGAAATAGGATGCTTGAGCTGAAATTGCTAATGTTGACCATTTTGAATGAGACAATAATATGGTCTAGTATGCCAGGAATAACAAATTGGAAAGGATCAGCATCACATTCATAGTTAAAAAAGAACATTTCAAGATCTTTCTTGAAATACAATGCTGTCAGTGATAAGTTTATATCCATATGTCTGCAAAAAACACTCGTAAATATTACTAGTGCTCAAATTTACACATCAACCATCCAGGCTACAGATGAAGAAATCGATGACTTTGACCAAATTGTGCAGTCTGAAATAGACCAAACACGCAATCAAGATGTGTTGATAAACACTGGTGACTGGAGTGCAAAAGTTGAAAACAAAGAAGAATGAAAATGTGGAATTTGTGACAAAAACAAAGTGGGATTGCATGATAGAATTTTGTAAGACCAATGACATTCATTACAAATACTTTGTTCAACAACACAAACAGTGACTACACATGTGGAGCTCACTGGATGGAATATATAGGAATCAAATCAACTACATGTGTGGAAAGAGACAATGGAGAAGCTAAATACCTTCATCAGTCAGAGCATGGCCATTTGAAATAAAACAGTTGAAGATCAATGTGCTAAGTATTAGTCAATTGAAATAACTAGTATTGACCATTTTGGACGAAACAGTCATATGATCTACTATGCCAGGAATGACAAATTGAAGATGAATAGTGTTATATTCATCATCAAAAAGAATATTTCAAAATTTTTCCTGAAGTATAATGCTGTCAGTGATAGGGTAATATCCATACACCTACAAGGAAGACTAATTTATACTAGTTATTAAAGTTTATGTACCAACCTCTAAAGCCAAAGATGAGGAAATTGAAGATTTTCACCAATTTCTGCAGTCTGAAATTGATCAAGCATGTAATCAAGATATATTGATAATTACTGGTGGCTGGAATGCAAAAGCATCAGAAGTTGGAAAGTATGGCCTTGTTGATAGAAATGATGCCAAAGATCACATGATAGTATTTTATAACACTAATGACTTTAGTACAAATACCATTTTACAACAGAAAGTGACTATACACATGGACCTCACCAGATGGAATACAAAGGAATCAAATCAACTACATCTGTAGAAAGAGACAATGGAGAAACTCAATATCTTCAGTCAAAATAAGACCAGTGGCCAATCCAGAACAGACTATCAGTTGCTCGTATGCAAGTTCAAATTAAAGTTGAAGAAAATTAGAAAAGTCATAAGAGCCAAAGTATAGCCCTTGGGTGTAACCTACCTGAATTTAGAGACCATCTCAAAAATAGATTTAATGCATTGAGCACCAATGACCAAAAGCCAGATGAGTTGTGAAATGCCATCATGACATTATACATGAAGAAATCAAGGTCATTAAAAGACAGAACAGATAAAAAGACCAAAATGGATATCAGAAGATATTGTGAAACTTAAACTTGAATGTTGTTGTTGTTATGTGCTATTGAGTTGGACCTGACTCATGGCAACCCCTCCTTGGGTTGCCGAGGTGGTATCACTATGGAAGTAGATTTCCCAACCTTCTTTCTGAGGAGCGGCTGGTGGGTTTGAACAGCCACCCTTCTGGTTAGCAGTCAAGTGCCTTAGGCACTACACTACCAGCGCTCCTAAACTTGAATGTAGAGTAGTTAAAACAAAAGGAAGAAATGACGAATAAAAGAGTTGAACAGAAGATTTCAAAGGGTGGCTGGAGAAGAGAAAGTAAAGTATTATAATGAAATGTGCAAAGACCTGGAGTTAGGAAATCAAAAGGAAGAACACACTAGGCATTTCTCAAGTTGAAAGAATGGAAGAAAAAATTAAAACCTGGAGTTGTAATGATGAAGGATTCTAAGAGCAAAAACTTAAATATAGGAATCATCAAAAGAAGATGCAAGTAATACACAGAGTTACTGTACCAAAAAGAATTGGTTGACATTCAACCATCTCAGGAGATGGTCAAGAACCAATGGTACGGAAGGAAGAAGTCTAAAATGCACTGAGAGCATTTGTGAAAAACAAGGTTGTAGGAATTGATGGAATACTAATTGAGATATTTCAACAAACAGATGCAATGTTGAAAGCACTGTCTCATCTATTCCAAGAAATTTAGAAGACAGCTACCTGGCCAATAGACAAGAAGAGATCAGTGTATGTGCTTATTCCAAAAACATGATCTAAAATAATGCAGAAACTACTGAACAATGGCATTAATATCACATGCAAGTAAATTATACCAAAGGTAATTGAAAAAATGGTTGCAACTGTACATCCATAGAAAACTTCCAGAAATTCAAGCCTGATTCAGAAGAGAATGTGGATGAGGGATATCGTTGCTAATATCAGATAGATTTTTTGCAGGAAGCAGAGAATACCAGAAAAATGTTTACCTATGTTTTATTGACTATGCAAAGATGTTTGACTGTGTGGATCATAAAAAATTATGGATAATATTGCAAAGATTAGGAATTCCAAAATACTTAATTATGCTCATGCATAATTGTAAATATGTAAATAGACCAAGAGATAGTCATTCGAACAGAACAAGATGACAAACATCAAGAAGGATGCACGTCAGGGTTGTATCCTTTCACCTTACCTATTCAATCTGTATGCTGAGCAAATAATCTGAGAAGAACCAACCAAACTCACTGCCATTCAGTCAGATCCAACTCACAGCGACACCTCCTTGGGTTTCTGAAGCAGTAAGGCTACACTGCCCAACCTTCCATATACAGGAAAACACAGTGTCAGGATTGGAAGAAAACTCATTAACAACCTACAATACGTAGATGACATAACCTTGGTTTCTGAAAGTGAAGATTTGATGCATTTACTGAGGAACATAAAAGATTACAGCTTTCGGTATGGATTACACCTCAACATAAAGAAAAAAAAATCTTCACAATTGGACCAATAAGCAACATAATGATAATCAGAGAAAAGACTGATATTGTCAATGGTTTTATTTTACTTGGAAGCACAATCAACACCCATGGAAGCAACAGTCAAGAAACCAAATGACATTTTGCACTGGGAAAATCTGCTGCAAAAGGTCTCTTTAACATGTTAAAAACCAAAGATATTACTTTGAAGAGTAAGCTGTGATTAACTTGAGCCATGGTATTTCCAATAGCCTCAAATGCATGCAACAGCTGGACAATGAATAAAGAAGACAAAAGAAGTATTAATGTCTTTGAATTATGGTGTTGGTAAAAACAAATATTTAATATACCATAGGCTCCAGAAGAATGAATAAATCTATCTTGGAAAAAGTGTAACCAGAATGCTAAAAATGAGGCTTAGGAGACTTCCTCTCATGTAATTTGAACATGTTATCTGGAGGAAACAAAACCGATAGAAAGACATCATGCTTGATAAAGTATATGGTCAGCAAATAAAGAGGAAGAGCCTCAATAAGATGGATTGACATGTGGCTGAACAATGGGCTCAAGTGTCCCAACAATTGTGAGGATGGAGCAGGACTGAACAGTGTTTTGCTCTGTTGTACTCGGGGTCACTGAACGTTGAAACTGCCCAGATAACACCTAACCAAAACTTTCAAATTGGATTGTTTCCTACATGTATCATGAATTTAAAAATCCCACTGCTGTTGAGTTGATTCTGACTCACAAGACCCCTATTGGGCTTTCAAGGCAGTCAGTTTTTACAGAACTAGATTGTTCCAACTTCCTTCCATGGAGTGGCTGGTGGATTTGAATTACCAACCTTCTGGTTAGCAGTCAAATGCCTCAAGCACTGAGCCACCAGAGCTCCTTATTCAACTAA
>NW_006921594.1:23670506-23692269 GCF_000298275.1 Orycteropus afer afer
CCTCATATTTATGCACTCGTGTTTGTCCTGCATTTCCTCAGTTTGAATGTTGGTCCTCTGGTGTCCCATGGCCTATTGCTCTAAGGGATGTATTTCCATAGAGTATGTGGATGCATCATCCTTGGTTGAGTGGTCTACGTGTACATCTTGTTAACTATTGGGCTGAGAGCCCGCCTCTTCTATTCCAGGCCCAGAATGTATTCCAGGGCCATAGTATTGGGAGTCTCACCATATTTCATCTGACCAGTAATTCTGGTCATTATTGAGTTTTTGGATTTTATTTCAAATTTTCCCTCCCACTCTATGCAGGATCTCCAGATTTGATCCTCTCCTGAGTGGTTGGCATTCATAGTTGGGCACCATCTAGTTCTTCTGGTCTCGAGGGCCATTGTGTCCTAGAGCTGATTGCTTCTAAATATCGTTGGTTTTTTTTTTTTTTTTTTCTGCCTTCCTCTTTGCTTCTGATGCTAGGAGACAGTAAGCTGCATCTTAGATGGCCACTTGAAAGCTTTTAAGACCCCAGTCACTACTCACCAATGTAGGATGTGAAGAAACACTTTTATGTATTTTGTTTTGCCAATTGAGTCTGGTGTCCCCCAGTACTATGGTCCTGAGGCAATAGATCTATTGGAGCTCTCTCCCATAGTGTCTAGATGTCTGTGAGGGATTACTCTGAGTCTGTCTTCTATTGTTTCTGTAAGGACTGCAGGTATTTTGTATCACTGGTTTCCTTATTCAACTAACACATTTTTAATGAAGGATAAATAATATTTTAATTTATACTAGTGTTTCTAAACTTTTCCTCATATGTGGAATTTAGCTTGTTGCAAAGATATAATTAGGTTCATGTTTTTCACTGAACTTCCTGTACCCCTACTCTTTGCAACTCAGGAAACTCCGTAAGTGTTGCAGCTCTTTTAACTATACACTCTTGACTCTTTTTCCTACCCATATCTATTCTTCTTCAATAATAATTGTTTAATATAAATCCAGAGAGGAAATTGACAAAGGACATCCAAGAAATTACCATATGAAACTCAGCATAGGATGTTCCAAATGGATACTGGCCAGAACACTAGTGTAGGAAATCTAATGACCTCAGATATCAGGAAAGCCAGTAAGAAGAGAAGTTGGAGATAAGTGTTTAATAAGAGTCACGGAACAGAGAAATGGCCTTAAGTCAAAGGCAGGAGGGTAGTCCTAGTCTTTTGTTAAATTAAAAGTAAGATTCCTCAAACTGAGTAAGTTTCTCAGGTTAGAAGTTAGACTCTAGGCGGGGGAAATCAGGACTATTTACTGGATTTTTAGTAAAAGATTTTTCAAAGCAACAAAATAGACACGTTCACTTTTTGACCTGATGATAGAATAGCTAGACTAACTCAGTGTAGTATCAACTTAGTATCAAACGAGGGATTTTATATACTTTAAATATTTTTATCCCATGTTTAAGTTTAGAAGATGAAATGTACAGTTTAGTGATAGAATAGGCTGAATTTTAGACTTGCTACCAATTTTATACAGTATATTCAAAGTATAAGGAGCTCTGGTGGTATAGTGGGTAAGGTATTTGACAGCTAACTATAAGGTGTTGTTGTTGTTGTTATGTGCCATTGAGTCAGACCCGACTCATAGTGACCCCTCCTTGGGTTTCTGAGGCAGTATCACTATGGAAGTAGATTGCCCAACCTTCCTTCCTAGGAGTGGCTGGTGGGTTTGAACCACCAGCCTTCTGGTTTATCAGTCAAGTGCCTTAGGCACTATGCTACCAGAGCTCCAGACTGTAAAGTAAGTGGTTCATATCCACCAGCTGCTCTACGAGAGGAAGATTAAGCAATCAACTTCTGGAAAGATTTATAGCCTTGAAAACAGTTGCTATGAATTGGAATAGACTTGATGGCAGTTGTTGTTGTTGTTAGGTGCCGTCGAGTCATTTCCAACTCATAGCAATCCTATGCACAGCAGAACAAAACACTGTCTGGTCCCACACCAGCTCCACGATCCTTGCTATACTTGAGCCCATCACTGCAGCTACTGTGTCAATCCATCTCATTGAGGGTCTTCGCCTCCTTCGTCGACCATCCATCTTATGAGGCATGCCATCCTTCTCCACGGAATAGTCCCTTCTAACAACATGACGAAAGTAGATTGGATGAAGTCTGGCCATTCTCACCTCCAAGGAGCATTCTGGCTGCACTTCCTCCAGGACAGATTTGTTAGATCTTTCAGCATTCTTTGCCAGCACCACAACTCAAAAGCATCAACTTTTCTTCGTTCTTCCTTAATCATTGCCCAGCTCTCACATGCATATGAAGAAATTGAAAATATCATGGCTTGTGTCAGGCACAACTTAGTCCTCAAGGAGACATCTTTGCTCTTCAGCACTTGAAAGAGGTCCTGTGCAGCCAAATTGCCCAGTGCTATATGTCGTCTGACATCCTGACTGCTTCCGTTGGTATCGATTGTAAAACCAAGCAATGTAAAGTCTTTGACAACTTCAATCTTTTCTCCATTTATCGTGATGCTGCGAGGATTTTTGTTTTCTTTATATTTAGATGTAATTCATACTGCAGACTGTATTCTTCAATCTTCATCAGTAAGTGCTTCAAGTTATCCTCACTTTCAGCAAGCAAAGTTGTGTAGTCAGCACATTGCAGGTTGTTGATGATTCTTCCTCCAATGCTGATGCCACATTCTTCTTCATATAGTCCAGCTTCTCAGATTATTTGCTCAACATGTAGCTTAAATAAAATGGTGAAAAGATACAACCCTGACACACTCCCGTCTTGATTTTAAACCATGCAGTATCCCCTTGTTCTATTCAAATGACAGCCTCCTGGTCTATGTACTCAGGTTCCTCACGAGTACAATTAAGTGTACTGGAATTCCGATTCTTCTCAATGTTACCCATAGTTTGTTATGATCCACACAATCAAATTCCTTTGCATAGTCAATAAAACGTAAACAAACATCTTTCTGGTATTCTGTGCTTTGAGCCAAGATCCATCTGACATCAGCAATGATATGCCTCATTCCACATCCTCTTCTGAATCCAGCTTGCATTTCTGGAAGTTCTCTGTCAATATACTGTGGCAAGCATTTTTTAATTATCTTCAGTAAGATTTTACTTCCATGCCATATTAATGATATTGTTCAATAATTTTCACTCTCTGTAGGATCACCTTTCTTTGGAATGGGTACAAATATGGATCTCTTCCAGTCAGTTGGCCAGGTAGCTGTCTTCCAAATTTCTTGGCATAACCAAGTGAGTGCTTCCAGTGGGATATTCATTTGTTGAGACATCTGAATCGGTATTCCATCAATTCCTGGTGCCTTGTTCTTCACAAATTCTTTCAGTGTAGCTTCAACTTTTTCCTTCAGTACCATTGGTTCTTGATCATATGCCAACTCTTGAAATGGATGGACATAGATCTGGTCTTTTTGGTAAAATGACTCCATGTATTCCTGTCATTTTCTTTTAATACTTCTGGCATCATTCAATAGAATAGAATCTTTCAATATTGCAATGTAACGCCTAAATTTTTTCCTCAGTTCTTTCAGCTTGAGAAATGCTGAGTATATTCTTCCCTTTTTATTTTCTAACACACATTTAATTATAGTAATTGACTTTGTCTGCTCAAGCTGCTCTTTGAAATCTTCTGTTCAGCTCTTTTATCTTGTCACTTCTTCCATTTGCTTTAGCTACTCTCCATTCAAGGGCGATTTTCAGTCTCTTCTGACATCCATTTTTTTTTCTTCCTTTCTTATCTTTTTAATGACCTCTTGCTTTCTTCATGGATGATGTTCTTGAGGTCATTCCATCATTCTTCTGGCTTTCAGTCATTGGTGTTCAATGCATCAAATTTATTTATTTATATAGTCTCTAAATTCAAGAGGGATATATTCTAGGTCACATTTTAGCTCTGTGGACTTGTTTTAATTGTCTTTAACTTCAGGTTGAACTTGCCTATGAGCAGTTGATGGTCTGTTCCACAATCAGCTCCTGGCCTTGTTTTGGCTAAAGACATTGAACTTTTCCATCGCCTCTTGCCACAGATGTACTCAATCTGATTCCTGTGTACTCCATCTGGTGATGTCCACATGCATAACCACAATTTGTGTTGTTGAAAAAGGTATTTGCAATGAATAAGTCATTGGTCTTGCAAAATTCTATCATGCAGTCTCCAGTGTTATTTCTATCACCAAGGCCAAATTTTCCAACTACCCGTAATTCTTCTTTGTTTCCAACTTTTGCATTCTAGTCACCAGTGATAATTAACACATCTTGATTGCATGTTCAGTCAATTTCAGACTCCAGAAGTTGATAAACATCTTCAATTTCTTCATCTTTGGCTTTTGTGGTTGGTGCATAAATTTGAATAATCCTGGTATTAGCTGGTCTTCCTTGTAGGTGTATGGATATTTTCCTATCAATGACAGCATTGTACTTCAGGACAGATCTTGAAACACCCTCTGTGATGATGAATGCCATGCTATTCTTCAAACTGTCATTCCTGGCATAGTAGATCATATGGTTGTCTGATTCAAAATGGCCCAAACCAGTCCATTTCAGCTCACTAATGCCTAGGATATCAATCTTCATGTGTTTCATTTTATTTTTGACAACTTCCAATTTTCTAGATTCATACTTCTTACATTTCCATGTTCCAATTATTAATGGATGTTTGCAACTCTTTCTCCTCAATTTGAGTCATGCTACATCAGCAAATGGAGGTCCAGAAAGCTTTATTTTATCCATATCATAAAGGTTGGTTCTAGTCTGTTGATGTAGTTCTTTCCCACTCGTATTTTAAGTGCCTTATGACCTAAATCTTTCTGCACTGTAACAGACAATATTTCAGAGCTATTCATAAAGTTGTCCAGTAAAGTATCAGACAGTGTTTCTCTGCTGTTCATAAAGTTTTCCCTGGCCAATCTTTTGATAAGTGAATGGCCTCTTCCTTCTTCCTAGTCTGTCTCTATTTGTAAGCTGCGTTAAAACCTATGCACCATGTGCAACCGTGCTTGCATTTGAAACACCAATGGCACAGCATCAAGCCTCACAGCAACACACAAGCCACCACAGTAAGACAAACTGACAGACAAGTTTGTCTTCCTTAGCTGTTCGAGACCTCTCTACCCTCCCCTTAGCTGGATCTCGTGGCTCTGTTGTCCCTGGCTTTCCCCCCAATCCTGCCTTTTGGGTGTGCGGCCTGTCTGCCTCCCTTGGCCCCAGCTCTTACCCAACCTCCTGCATCTGGATGTGAAGGCAGTGGGTTTGGTTTTTTACTTTTAATTCACAGTGTGGAAATACTCATTACTTAGCATAGCATTTGCAGACTTTATTTATTTTTTTATTTAATTTTTTAATTGTCATTTGGGTGAAAGCTTACAGAGCAAACAGATTTCCATTCAACAGTTCATATAAATTTTGCTTTCTGATCCAGGTCTGAGGTTGTGGTTAACCCCTTGCTGTGCATGGAGCTTCATCACAGCTATTATAACTTAGGACTCAGTGTGTGCTAGCTTCCCTACACACTCCCCTGGAAAGTTAAAGAAATTAACAGAAAAAAAATATCTGCATATCACAGCCCCTTTCTAGTCAGATGTGGAATTGGTTTCTGTCCACATAGCTGTGTTAACAGGCAACAGCTTCCTACACACTCCTGAGAAGACAAGCCACTTCAGAGGTGGTGCCTTCTGCCTGGTCAGTAAGGTAAGCAGAATTTTCCTAACACCTGCCCCAGTGATGTACTTGAGTTGGCTCATACTGGTTTGTTGTTGTTGTTGTTGTTATATGCAGTGGAGTCAGACCCGACTCATAGCAACCCCTCCTTGGGTTTTCAAGGCAGTATCACTACGGAAGTAGGTTGCCCAACCTTTCTTCTGAGAAGTGGGTGGTGGGTTTGAACTGCCAGCCTCCTGGTTAGCAGTCAACTAATTTCAAAATTTACTGGAAATTCTGCAAATGGTTGTTAAAATCCTCCATTAAAACAAACAAACAAAAACTCTGCCATCCAGTCGATACCTACTCATAATGACTCCATTGAGTTTCCGAGGTTGCAAATCTTTGCAAAATAGATTTTCCTCCAGTGGAACACCTGGTAAGTTTGAACCACCCACATTCTGGTTAGCAGTTAAATGCCTTAAAATTAGACCACCAAAAACCAAACCAAACCACTGACATTAAATGAATTCTGACTCATAGCTACCTACCCTCATTGGGTTTCCAGGCAGTAAATCTTTATTGCTCCGTCTTCCTTCCATGGAGTGGCTGGCAGGTTTGAACTGCCAACTTTCTGGTTAGCAGTCAAATGGGCAATCTGTCATAGGGGAATATGACCGCTTAGCTCCACCCATCCAGACTTTAGCCTTTGAATCTCATGAAGATCCTGCCTTTTAAGAGAGCCATGATATTTCCAATGGCCTCATATGAGTGTGAGAGCTGGACAATGAATAAGGAAGACCAAAGAAGAGTTGATGCTTTTAAGTTGTGGGGCTGGCGAAGAATGCAGAAAGTACCATGGACTGCCAAAAGAACTAACAGATCTGCCCTGGAGGAAGTGCACCCTAAATGCTCCTTGGAAGCGAGAATGGCCAGTCTTGTCTCACCTATTTTGGTCATGTTGTCAGAAGGGACCATTTCCTGAAGAAGGATGTCATGCTTGGTAGGATGGAGGGTCGACGAAAGAGGGGGAGGCCTTCAATGAGATGGATTGACACAGTGGCTGCGATGATGGGCTCAAGTATAGCAGGGATCATGGAGCTGGCATGGGATCAGGCAGTGTTTTGTTCTGCTGTGCATGGGGTTGCTATGAGTTGGAAACAACTCAACCACACCTAACAACAACAAAGAGAGCCAGTCTGAGGCCTGATTCCTCATCTGTTTTTTGCCAAAAATTTAGTTCTCAGAACTGGCATACAGGCCTAACTTTCCCACTTTTTGGGGAAAATGTTTTGTTCTACTGTTATTTTGCTTGAGATTACCACAACCTCTGTTCTTTCTCTCGTATCTCACATTTATGTACAGTTGGGCTTGGTTTGTTGTATCTTCTTTAATTATGGCTTGTAGTTGTCATCTCATTTCCCACGTCACGATTTCTTCCTTCCTCTTCCTTATTTCCCTACACTTTCTATCCCTTCCTACTCCAGTGAGAGCTGAGTGTGAGGGAGCACTAGCTCCTCCCAAGCACGAGTGCTAATGGAGATAAGAAGCCTTTACATACAGGTAGATGTGAGGACATCTGGCTCCCTTCATGTCACTGGGCCTTCTTTTTCTACCATGGCTTTAGAAAGCTCATTTTTGAAACCTGTGAAAATTGACACAGCTGGACTTAATTGTGCCTTCAGAAACCCAGCCTTACTGGGTCTGAATTGTATGGATCATTAATTGGGAATGTGGAGAAAAGTTTCCTTGGCACTATAACAAAACACCTATTTCAAAAGTCATAGTCAGTCTGTCAGCATGGCTACATGACGTCACATAAATTGACTAGGCTTTGTAGAGTACCTGAATCAACCATTTGTTCTAGATTTAGACAGATAGGGTGTTGATTGCCAACTGAAGTTTTAGCTGAAAACACGGAATGCTTTACATATGTTTGCTTATAAAATATTCCTAGAGGATAATTGACTAAGTCACTTATAAGCATATTTATTGTTTAAAACATTTCATGACTAGTTTAATTTTAAATAGTATATTAACTTTCAAACACTGTAACACCATTCATATAGTATGTTGTAGAGAAATACAGTAAAGTACTATTCTGCATTATTTGACCAAATCCAACTCTCTTCCCCAAATGTAATTATTGTTAACAATTTAGTATATATCCTATTCCTTGAGTAGCTTTTCATATTCATAAACTTAAAAAGTGTTCTTCATAAAAAAGGTTTAATTATGAATTTTTATAACCATTTCCTTTAAAAATATATTTCTAGTGTTTATATATCATTACATATAGCTTTCTCTGCTTTATTGGATTCATAATTTTTCATTTTAAAATCTGGGTATGTGATAATTCATTTAATCATTCACTTTTTGATGTATATTTATGTTATTTTTGTTCTTATTAATTTTTTAGTTGAAATTAAAATTCCTGAACATAAGTATTTATGTATGTACTGCAGTAAAAATAAAAACCTACAAATAGGATCAAAATGAACATACATGTTCATTTTGAAAGATACTGAATTATAGAACATAAAATTAACAATTGTCCACTAAAATGGATATACTGCTATATCTTTCTTTGAAGAGTACATAAAAATATCTATACTGTTTAGGAGCTCTGGTAGTGTAGTGCCTAAGACATTTGACTGCTAACCAGAAGGCTGGCAGTTCAAACCCACCAGCCACTCCTCGGAAGAAAAGTTGGACAGTCTACTTCCATAGTGATATCGCCTCGGAAATCCAAGGAGGAGTTGGTTTGAGTTGGATCCGACTCCAAGGCAGTGTGTTTGGTTTGATTTTTGGTACCATTTTTAAGGCAGTCTGGTGGTGTAGTGGTTAAGGCATTTGGCTACTAACCAAAAAGTCCATGGTTCAAACCCACCAGCCACTCTACAGAGGAAAGATGAGACAGTCTGCTTCCATAAAGATTTGCTATTTTGGAAACTCTATGGGGGTCTCTGTCAGTCAAAACTGGCTCAATAGCAGTGAGCTTTGAGTACCATTTTTTGAATTGTCAATTTTATGCTCTAAATACATATTTTCACTCATTACTAGTGATACCAGACACATTCACTTAAAAGAAAAAACTGTGCAATAATGATGATGCTAAATTATCACTGATTTCTCCTCTCCATTTTTTTTGGACAGTATTTTGAACTTTTGTTTTTGGATATATATATCCTATTATGGCAGGCAAAAGAATGGAAAAGTCCAGAATTAAGTAACCAGTGATTCTACAGGAAAGAATGTGAATAATATGCAATGTGAATGATTAGGGGGGAAAATGAGCCTGTGAAAGACGTATATAAGGAGAAAGAGGACATAAATATTTAACCCTTGAGATATAACCTATGGCTTTTCAAAGGGCTGGCATGCACATATTGTTAAAATTCTAATAATAAAGATCAAGTGAGATAAGGATAACATAAACCTGGCAAATAGTAATTTGCAAAATACTAAAGCATAAGGAAGCATGTCTTGGCGTGTAGAGAAATTCCTATAATTGAGCCAGGATGAATTGTGAAAGACCTTCCACCCTCAACAAATGAGATGTCAAATCCCTAGTGTTAAGTAAACAACCATTGTGAATTAATGGAATGAGTGAAGGATGAAATATGGACAAGCAGGCAAATACAAAAAATCTGGAGAAATATGTAATAAATTCATTCCTAAGTGTGAGATTGCCTATACTGAAAAATTTGGTGGTAAAGTTTAATACGTGATACTAAAATTCTCAGTATTTTCTTTAAGAATAACTGAGAGTTATAATTATTTATTATGTTCATGAACGCTGTTTTTGTTAATGGCTAATTATGAAATTACCAAACATGCACTTATTAAAAATTTACAGAGATAAAGCTCAGCATTGTTAATGAATGTCCTTACCCATTACTCCTTCCTGATTTAGCTAATCTTTATATTAGGTGTGTCTCAGTTCAATAACCCTCTCCATGTGAAAGTCTCCCCTGGCTTCCCGGTTTGATTTAGAGTCTCTCCAGTAGAATCCTCTGGAATTTTTTATGTACTTCTATTATAACATTTGGGAGCTCTGGTGGTGTAGAGCCTAAGGCACTTGACTGCTAACCAGAGGGGTCGTGGCTATAACCCACTGGCCACTCCTCAGAAGGAAGGTTGGGCAAACTACTTCTGTAGCGATACCACCTTGAAAACCCAAGGAGGGTTTGCTGTGAATCAGATCTGACTCGATGGCTGTGAGTTTTATTGTAACATTTATCACACCTTACTATTGTTGCAGATTTTCTTGTGTATTTTTATCTTTAGTTCTTATTCAACTTAGGTATTTTTTGTTGAGATATACATCACACAACACAAAATTAAGATGGGCATTTCAGGGATTATGAGTATATTCACTATGTTGTGCAAACATCACTAATTCTAGAATATTTCCATATTCCAAAAATAAACACCGTGCCTAATAGAAGTTAGTCCCAATTCTCTTCACTTTCCATCTCCTGGAAACCACAAAACTACCTTCTGTCCCTATGAATTTGCATATTTTGAAAATTTAATATAAATGAAATCTTGTAATATGCACCCTTTTGTGTCTGGTATTTTTCATTTGACAATATTTTTAAGTTTCATTCCTTTAATGTGTTGATTCCTTTTTATGACTGAATGGTATTCCATTGTACAGAGATATCACATACTTTTAAATCTATTTAAAAGATGGATATTTGGGTTGTTACTACTCTTGCTGTTATGAATAATATTGCTATGAACATTCATATATAATTTGTGTGTGTGTGTGTGTGTGTGTGTGTGAATCTATGTTATCAACACTTTGGGGTATTTACCTAGGCAAAGAGTTGCTGACTTATAAGGTAGTTTTATGTTTAACATTTTGAGGAACTGCCAAATTGTTTTTCACAGTGGTAATACCATTTTATGTTCCCACATGCAATATATATATGTTTCTTCTTAACTATATTCTTTCCAAAACTTGTTATTACCTGTTCTTTGTCTTTTATGGTCATCCTAATGGGTATGAAGTAATATCACTTAAAAATTTGATTTTATTTACATAATGACTCATAATGCTAAGCATATTTTCATGTGCTTATCGGCTGTTTTCATACCTATTTTAGACAAATATCTATTCAAAATGCCTTAGGCACTAAGTTACCAGAGCTCCTTTATAAAAGTTAGATTGTCTTTTTATTGTTGAGTTATAAGACTTTTCTATATATATTCTGGATACTAAATCTTTACCAGATGTATGATTTGCAATTATTTTCTCCATTTTGTAGAATGCCTTTAAACTGTTCTGATGATGCTATTAGATGCACAAAAGTTTTCAGATTTGATGAAGTCAGTTTTATCTATATCTTTTATTTCATTGCTTGTCTATTTGTCATCATATCTAAAAAGCCATGGCTTAAATCTGCAGATTTTAACTTATATTTCCTTCTAAGAGCTTTATAGTTTTAGTTAGGTCTTTGAGGCATTTTCAGTTAATTTCCATATATGGTGTAAAGTAGATCTTCATTCTTTGTAAATGAATATCCAGTTTTCCAAACACAATTTATTGAAAAGACTATTCTTTCCCATTGTATGATTTTGGTATGCATGTCAGAAATCAACTGCCCATAAGATGTTGGTTTATTTCTGGGCTTTCAATTGTATTCCATTGGTCTAGATTTCTATCCTTATGCCAGTACACCAAAGTTTTGATTACTGTATTTACCAAATTATGAAATTGGAAGTGAGAGTTCAACTCTGTTCTTCTTTTTCAATATGGATGGATAATTCTGTGTTCCTTGAAAATCCATGTGAATTTTTTGATCAGCTTGTTCATTCCCCCCCCCACCCCAAAAAAGAGGCAGCTAGAATTTGATAGAGATTTCATTGGATCCATAGATCAATTGTGGTAGCATTTCTATTCTAACAATTTTAACTCTTTCAATCCATAAACATGGGGGTCTTTTCATTTATTTAGATTTTTAATTTCATTGCACAATTTCTATAATTTTAGTATTTAAGTCATACCTTTATTTGATTAAATTTATTTGAAATACTTGATCTTTTGATGCTTTTACAAATGAAAGTATTAATTTCATTTTTGGATTATTCATGGTTATTATGTAGCTATTCAACTGAGTATGTATATCATTATTGTACCTTGCAACTTTGCTAACTTCATTTATTACTCCAGTAGAGTCTGGTATTGAGATAAGCTAAAAGGCCACAAAGTTCACTGTTCTTACCAAAGACGAGTTGTTTTTCTTGAATAAGCATCTCCAGGTTTCTACAAGTGTTTGGTTATTTTTCAGAGTAACAAAAATCTTGATTCTGACAGATTTAACCCATTATTTGAATTTGAAGTCCTACTGTGCCATTTTCATTTACTTCGTTCCTGATTCCATTTTAAAGCCCTTACTTGCTCAGGAACTGATACAATATATAATGTTTGATGGGATGAAATCTTGGACACATGAATGAAATTTACATAGCACAATGCAGATTAAAAGTGGGTCTTTATCATATATATATATAAGAAAAATAATATTTCAGTGGAGTTCAATGGTTAATATATAAAATTGCTTCAAATATTGAATTCCTAAAATAACACTTCCCATGAGGATAGCATATTTTCTATGTAGTCATTATTTATTTCTCTGAAATTGGTCACTAGAAAATACAACCAGCTATACAGTTATATTTCGTGAGCATGTTGTTATGTGCAGTCGAGTTGGACCCAACTCATAGCGACCACTCCTTGGGTTTCTGAGTCTGTATCACTATGGATTAGATTGCTCAATCTTCCTTCTGAGGAGTGGGTCTAAACCACCTGTCTTTTGGTTAGCAATCAAGTGCCTTAGGTACTATGCTACCAGAGCTCCTTTGTGAGCATAGAAATTTCTAAAATTTATTTATACACATCATGAAATCAATCTAATAGGAAACACAAGAAAACATTGGCAATTTTTGAAAACTGAAAGGGGAGGGCTAAGCTGTGGATAATTTAACAGAAGGGAAAATATCTGTGATCATGAAACATATATTTTTGTAAAAATTCTGGCAAGAGTTTAACAAGAGTATTTACAAGCAGTAAGCATGGTACTAGAAATACTGTGTTTTATATTTCAAAACACCAGTGTTAATGCAATATAAATATTGGATAAGAAACTTTTTGGAAGTCTACAAACATCTCATGAAGAAATGTTATATATAGTCTATTTATCTCTTAAATGTTATATATTTTCAATTTGTCTATTTCCTTTTAAATAATTATTTAGATTAAAGAATTTATGTGTATTACTTACTGGAAAGAGGAAAGGCTTTAACATTACAGAGGATTTCTTAAGTTTCAATTCCCATTAATAGTTTTCTGATGTTATGCAAGAAATGGATTGCTGTGCCTAACCTTGATGGTGGTTGTTAAATGTTTAATTCAGCAAATTCAGTTAGTATTTTCACTTGGATGGGATATTAATGATATTGTTCAGTAATTTTTGCATTTTGTGGGATCATCTTTCTTTGGAATGGGCACCATTAGGGATCTTTTCCAATATGTTGGCCAGGCAGTTTTCTTCCAAATTTCCTGGCATAAACGAGTGTTCTCTTCCACTGCTGCATTGTTTTACTGAAGCATCTTCATATTCTGTCAATTGCTGGAGCCTAGTTTTTCAGCAATTCTTCAGTGCAACTTGACTTCTTCCTTCAATATCATTGGTTCTCAATCACATGCTGCCTCCTATAATGGCTAAATATCAACCAATATTTTTTGGCACAATGACTGTGCATTCCTTCTATCTTTTTTGATGCTTCCTGCATTGTTTAATATATTGATTATAGTATCTTTCAATATTGCAACTTGAAGCTTGAATATTGTTTTCAGTTATTTCTACTTGAGAAATGTCAAGTGTGTTCTTCCCTTTTGATTTTTCAGCTCCAGGTCTTTGCACATTTCATTATAATACTTTACTTTGTCTTTTCAAGCCACCCTTTGAAATCTTCTCTTCAGCTCTTTTGCTTCATCTTGTTTTCCATTCACATTAGCTACTCTCTGCTCAAGAGCAAGTTTCAGAATCTCTTCTGACATCAAATTTTGGTCTTTGCTTTCTGTGGTAGTAAAGGTTGTGTGTCAACTTGGCTGGGCCTGGTTGAGTGATGGCAGCAGGTGGTAATTATCCCCCATGATGAGACTGGAAATCAGCTCCATGGTAGGATCTACTGCAAGCAGCTGAGTAGCTGCTTTAGGGATGTGGTCTGCTTTCCATATATAAGAAGCAGCTTTGGAAATGGTCTCTAGCTTATGGAACGCTTGAATCCTACAAGAGTCATTGTTCAGCAGTCTGCTATGCTCTGCCAATCTTGGGACTTTCAATGAACTTAAATTAATGGCCTGCTGCATTGTTTGGTAACATTGGGACTGTGCCTTTTTACTTGCCAAATTGGGTTTGTCAGCCTCAGCAGCCAGCAGCTGTCTGAGTGAAGAAAAGCCTCCAGCTTCAGTGGGCCAGAAGCAGGATGCCAAGCTGAAGCCCAAAGTTGGGGGACTTTCACCCAGCCCCTAGAACCTGGCACTTTGACCTCGGACTTAAAGCCTCCCAACTATGAGAAAATAAACTCCTGTTTGTTAAAGCCATCCCATTTGTGGTATATTCCTGTCAGAGTGGCACTAGGTAACCAAAGCACTTTCTCATTTTTCTAAAAACCTTTTGCTTTCTACACGTATGATGTTCAACATGTCATCCTACAGTTTGTCTGATCACTCATTGGTGTTCAATGTAGCAAATCTGTTCTTCAGATGGCCTCTAAATTCAAGTGAGATGCAATCAAGATTGTATTTTGGCTCTCCAGGACTTGTTTTCATTTTCTTCAGCTTCAGCTGAAACTTGAATATGAGCAATTGGTTGTCTGTTCCACAGTCAGCTCCTGGCCTTTTTCTGACTGACAATATTGAGCTTCTTCATGGCCTCCTTCTATGGATGTTGTCCATTTGATTCCTATGTATTCCATAAGTCAAGGTCCATGTGTATAGGAGATGTTTATGTTGTTGAAAAAAAGATATTTGCAACTAATATGTCATTGATCTTATAAAATTCTATTGTGATCTCTGACATCATTTCTATCACAAGGCCATTTTTTCTCACCACTGATGTTTTTTCTTTGTTTCCAACTTTCACATTCCAATCACCAGTAATTATTAATACATTTTGAGTGCATGTTTTGTGAATTTCAGATTGCAGAAGTTGGTAATGATCTTCAAGTTCTTAATCTTTGGTTTTATTGGCTAGTGCATAAATTTAAATAATAGTAGAATTAACTGTTTTTCCTTATATATGTATGGATATTATCCTATCACTGACAACATTGTACTTCAGGATAGATCTTGAAATGTTCTTTTTGATGATGAAAGTGACGCCATTTTTCTCTAATTTGTCATTCCCAGCCTAGACTATATGACTATCTGATTCAAAATAGTCAATTCCAATCCATTTCAGCTCAGTAATTCCTAGGATATCAATCTTGATACATTGCATTTCATTTTTGACAACTTTCAGTTTTCCTAGTTTCATACTTCCTACATTTCACGTTCTGATGATTTGTTCTTTTTACATTCCACATTCCAATTCTTAATGTATCTTTGCAGCTGTTTCTTCTCATTCTGAGTGGAGCCATATCAGCAAATGAAAGTCCTAAAAGCTTTACTTCATCTATGTCATTAAGGTCAATTGTACTTTTATGAGTAGCTCTTCCCAGTCATGTTTTGAATACTGTCCAATCTAAAGGGCTCAACTTATGACACTATATCAATGTTTCTTTGTTATTCATAAGGTTTTAAGGGGCCAATTTTTTCAGAAGTGGACCTTTTTCCTTGTCTGTCTTAGTCTGGAAGCTCCACTGAACCTATCCACCATGGGTGACCCTGCTGGTATTTGAAATACAGGTGCCATATCTTCCAGCATCACAGAAACAGGGAAGCCACCACAGTACAACAAAGTGATAGATGAGAGATTGATACCTAACCTAGTTTATCTTTAATATCGGGATAAAGGCATTTAATCAGATTATTCTAAATATTTAATATGTATGTGAAAGTAATTAGTACACTGTTTGATATAGAGTCAACACTCAATAAAGTTTTGATCATTTTATTTCTCAGTCAAAATAATATCTGTAATGTTTCAGATTTGTTCTACTTGGATTTTCCTATCTAGATTAATAAGAGTGTTTGGAATATGTAATAAATAGAATTTGACAATTCTGATTTTGTGCTTGTCTTCCCAGAATGATGAGTAAAATGTGAAAGCCATAAATGTTGCAAAGAGGTATTTATCATGAGAAAAAAAAAAAAGTTAAATATTCAAATGTATTGGCAATTAGTTTCTGAACATTATGCCTGAATAAAATAATTTGAATACTCATATTTGGAAATAATAAAATGCAAATGTTTTTAATATTATTATTTTTCAAGTTATATTTGTGGTTAGACTCCTCTAGGAAAGGATCTTTAAATCTATAAGTAAATATAAGTAACCATGTAATTAAAATAGCACAAACAGTGATGGATGAAGCTGTTTTTTACTTACAGACCTAATAAACTTTGGTGGAAACTTCTTCTGGGCTAATTCTTATTATCTATTTACTATCTGTTTGGAAACACCTAACAACACAGAATTTCATGCTCCCAAATCAAAGCATAAAATCATTATTCTATCATTCCAAGATAAATTTAGGAAAAAAATTTTTTTATTGTTTTTCATTGTTCCATGGATAAACTCATTATTATTATTGATCCTGTGAGTTGTTACATTAGAAGGCTTAAATCGCTGAAATGAAAATCCCTCAACCCTCAAGTTTTGCTTAGAATTTATGATCATAGGAATAGATTATGTGCACCAGGAGAATGCCACTATTCACCCTGTAGTCTACCAGATGCCATTACTTATGCTTACTGCCAGTATTCTGCACACCTACATCCACCTTTATTAACAAGGCAACAAAAGATATAGGTCTGTGTTAAACCTTTATGCTGGCCTGATATGGTTCACATTTGAATGGCAAGGAAGTCCATTTTTTCAAAACAACCTTTTTCTCTACTGTCTCTGATTTGGGAAGCCTCATATGTATGGCAACGAGAAAGTCTCTGGATTAAGAAATTTGAAGGTCATATTTTCCCAAATGAAGAAGCAACACCTATCCAACCTAGCAATAGGAGTCCTGTGCCAGAGTTATGACTAATCATTATTTTTTCTGGGAAAGCCATCTCTTCTTCACTTGATGGCTTGTATTTCTCTAGACTCTTTCTATCTGATTCCTGACAAAGCCTTGAACTGTAATTGAGGAGATAGCTGACAGTTAGTAAATTAGACAATGACAGAAAAGTGAGTAAAAACAATCAAATAACACCCATGTTTTTCACATACTAACTACTTAAGAAAATAGAGACTACACCCAACATATAAAGAAATCGTTAAAAGAAGAGCTATTTGCATTTATAGTTGTAGAAGGAAAAAAAAAAAATCTTCTCAGATGGCGGTTCTAATAGATCAAAACCAGATAAAGTAAATCAAATTGATCATAAGCCATTTATTGAGATCTCTGGGTATCAGTATCACTGTTGTTGTTATGTGCCATTGAGTCGACCCCGACTCATAGCAACCCATCCTTGAGTTTCCAAGATGGTATCACTACGGAAGTAGATTGCCCAACTTTCCTTCCAAGGAGTGTCTGGTGAGTTTGAACTGCCAGCCTTTGGTTAGCAGTCAAGTGCCTTAGGCACTACGCTACCAGAGCTCCCTTCAGTATCACTAAGTTACTCTTTTTTTTTGATCTACACATGTCACCTCTGTTTCCTTATAGAAGGATCAAATATGACATTTATATATGTTCATTAATTTACTGACTGTTGTTGTTTAGTGCCATCAGGTTGATTTCTGACTCATCGTGACCTTTTATGATAGAAGAACTGCCTGCAGGGTTTCAAGACTGTAATTGTCAAGGAAGCAAATCATCAGGTCTCTTCTTGCACAGAGAGGCTGGTGGGTTTGAACCACTGACCTTTTGGTTAGCATCTGAGCATTTTACCACTGTCCAGTCAGGGCAAACACACATATATTCCTTTACCTAACTATAGTCTGCCTAAAACTCACTCACACAAAAGTGTTTTACCAAGCAACTTTATAAGCTTTTATTATAGTTGTAGAATGAGACCAGGATATTTGAGGCATCATTAGATAATTTATTAAGGAGTTCACGATGAGTATATAGAGAGGGAAAGAAGCCTGATTAGTTTTTTAGAGGAAAGATAACCATCATTTGGTGGAATAAGTCAATGAAAATATAATAACCCTGAAAATAAATCAGTTTTTTTTAAATGTGATATAGCACACAAGAATCTCTCTTCTATGTGTTATTATTATTATTATTATTACTACTATTAGTTTGTTTAGATCTAGCTGTTTTGTTGGTTTTTAAAGATAACAGAGTGTGTACCCTGAATTCTACAGTTAGGGTACAGCACTGTCTGATTACAACTTTGCTGCCTGACCCTTTCTTTCAAATAGTCCACTCTCCCTCCCTTTCTTAGAACCTTCCCAAATATTAATTGAAACATCTCTTTTATATGTACTTCCAAAATATTTCTAGAAGTGTTTTAGTATTTGTGATACTATTTTACTACACCAGCATTTAATAATTTGTGTTTATGTTTGAACATTCCTTTTCTCTGTGTCTTACATTATTGCAGTCTCTCCACTTATGAAGTTGGAAGGCATTCTGTTTTTTAATAGAGATATTACATCAGCCAAAATTCTGCTATTTCCATTGTGAATTGCAATCCCTTTAGGAATATAGCAGTTACGGTGAGTGAGCGAGGCAGGCCAGGTGTTGATTGTGCTGATTTCAGAGCCGGCACCTTATCTAAAGAAGCAAAATCTATTTCCATCTAGGTGATTCATAATCATGCAGGAACATTCAGTCAGTGTCGCTGTAGCAGTGAAGGGGGAAAGAGAACAAGTAAGTTGGAGAGAGAGAGAGAGAGAGAGAGAGAGAGAGAACTATTCATTGTCTAACATCCACAATCTGTTCTGTGAAAAAGGACATTACGCAATTTGGATGTTGTGTGAACACCAAATTATATACAGGCTGTTTCATACAATCCATAGTTAAATCCCTGTAAAGTCTATTACATTAAAACGTTATGAGAGCCTGCCAGAAAAAGGGTAAGAGCTGTATCCACTGGATATAGGAGGCTGGACTTGGCAGGTATGCAGCTCGGTCCGATGGAGGCTCTGCTAGATGCTGGATCTGGACTTTGTGCACATCCTGACATGGAGGCCAGGGGAGGCATGCAGAGATATGGCCATAAGGACGGGAGGTGTGGGTGCTGGGAGTGCAGCTGGTGGTAGCAACACGGCAGCTGCCACCTTGTTGGTTTCCCAGTTTCCTGATCATGCACAGCTACTGCAGCCATCCAGAGCCTGGAACTTGTGAGTGTCCTGGCCAGCAGATGCCCATAAGTAGAGAAGGCAGTTTGGCAGGCACTGTCCTGGTAGTGCAGTGGTTAAGGCATTTGGTTGCTAACCAGAAGGTTAACAGTTCAAACCAACCAGCTGTTCCATGGGAGAAGATGAGGCAGTCTGCCTCGGTTTAGATACAGCCTTGGAAACCCAGAGGGGGTGGCTATGGAACTTGGAATCAAGTGGATGGCAGTGAGTTTGATTTTTTGGTTTATAAGAACATGGCCTATATATGGTTGGAACAGATGTTAAGCAATGCTTATGTGTATTACAGTTGTTAGCTACCATGGAGCCTATTTTGACCCATAGCAGCCCCATGTACAACAAAATGAAACACTGTCCTCCCGTGTCATCCTCACAATCATTGCATTTGTTGAGCTCATTGTTGCAATCACCATGTCAATCCATCTCATTGAGGGTCTTCCTTTTTTTCATTGACCCACCACTTTATAAGCATGATGTCCTTCAACAGGGACCAGTCCCTCCTTATAACATGCCCAGAGTATGTAAAATGAAGTTTTGCCATCCATGCTACTTAGGGGCATTCTGGCTGTAGTTCTTCTTCCAAGACAGACTAGTTCATTCTTCTGGCCAAAAAAAATAAATAAATAACCAAACCAAACCCACTGCCTATAGTCGATTCTGATTCATTGGGATTCCGAGGTGGTAAATCTTCATGGAAGTGGATTGCCCAGTCTTCTTTCTGCAGAGTGGCTGGTGGGATTGAACCACCAACCTAATTAGTAGTCAAATGCCTCAGGTATTTTGCCACCAGAGCTCCTTATTGTTCTTGCAGTTGATGGTATATTCAATATTTTTCGCCAACACCACAATTCAAATGCGCACTAATTTTCTTTAGTCTTCCTTAGTCATTTTCCATCTCTTGCATGCATGCTGAGTCAGACACACCTTAGTTTTCAACGTGACATCTTTACAATATATAATCAAATGTTCATGGGTTAAAACCCCACTCCATGGGTGAAATAGATGGCAGTATGTTTCTGTAAAGATGATGCCCTTGGAAACCCTCTGGGGCAGTTCTGCTTTGCCCTATAGGGTCACCATGAGTCCAAAATGACTCTGTGACAAAGGGTATGTAAGTAGTCCCTGACTAATGATGAGGTTTTGTTCCAGAGATTCTGGCATCAGTTAATTCTGACATAAGTCAAATACCTCTTCTTTTTTCTTTTAAGTTTTCATTATTATTGCCTTTTATTGTCAATATCTTCATAAATTCCATCTTTGTCTTTTGAGTTGGAAACTTTACATATAAAGTGAATATCTGGGAATGATAACATCAGCAAATTATGTGCTGCAATGTTGTATGAAAAAGGATGATCTTAAGTGTGGTTTGTTATAACTCCAATACTTTCTGAGGCAAGAACTACACACACACTACACACAGACACATACTACACACACACACATACACACAAATATTACCATGGACTGATGGAAGAACAAATAAATCAGTCTTTAAAGATATAGAACTAGAATGTTCCACACAAGTGAGGTTGATGAGAGTTTAGCTTGCTTGCTCTGGATGTGTCATCAGGAAAGAAAAATCACTAGAAAAAGACATCACATTTGGTAATAGAGAAGGTCAGTGAAACGAAGAGAGACCCTCAAAAATTGATTGATGCAATAGTCAAAAGATGGACTCAAATATTGCAATGGCCATGAAGATAGTGCAAGACTGGGCATTCTTTTTTCTGTTATACATATGTTTCCTATGGATTAGAGCTGACTGGATGGCAATTATCAACAATGTGAGAGAGAAATTTATTGCAGAAATTGGCTCATGTGAGTTTTGGGTCTTGGCCAGGCAAGTCCAAAACCCATAGGGTAAGTTGTTAAGAAGGACAGGCTGGAAATCTCCCTCTGACCCTGAAGTCCACATGCAGAGATTTCCTTCTTCAGGAAAGTCTCTGTTGTGCTCTTAATCCTTTCAACTTCTTGAATGAAGTTCACCCTGATGATGGAGGGTAATCTGCTTAAAATACACTGGTTATAGATGTTAATCATATCTACAAAATGACTTCACAGCAACAGTTACAGCCTCTATGATCAGAGGTGAGTCATTCAAATTCCTTAGCTTCAGCTTCTTTGACTTTAAATAAATTTATTGGTTTAAAATAGAAAACTGTGTTTTAATTGTTACCTATTATAATATATATGATGAAATTGCCTGTGTCTTCTTGTTCTGTTCAGAATGGAAATCTGAGTTTCATTTCAACTTAATTTTTGCTTGTCTTTGTCTTATGTATTATTGAATCTATCTACAGAACCAAAATCCTAAGAAATAGAGAATTTTAATCCATTCAATTGTTGATTTGCATCACTCATGACATGGTTCTTCTGTGAAATTCGCATAACATTCAATGAATCATGCATGGTTTCCTGTGTTTTGAAAGAAGCTAACTTATTTTCCAGACATTTAAAAACTGAGAGCCAGTGAAAAGCATAGGTATAAGGCAATAAAGCTCCAAACACACAGCCACATAACTACTTAACAAATGTCAAATTAATAGATGTAATGTTTAGCTCTGGTAGCATAGTGGCTAAGACACTTGCCTGCTAACCAGATGGCTGGAGGTTCAAACCC
>NW_006921594.1:23692910-23694156 GCF_000298275.1 Orycteropus afer afer
ATCTGTTTATTGTTCCCAGTTGTAATAAATGATTGATATAAATGATTATCTGTATTTTATAATAACTAAGAGATCTGTATCACTATAAGCTAGAGTCTTAATTTTAGAACTGTATTTTGTTACTTAAAAAGAATTTCCTCATCAGCAATATCAAAGTATCTAGATGAGTGTATTGTGAAATGGCATGAAAAGTCAAATCACACTTGTGATACTGTGTACTATAAAGTAGATTAATCAAAACACAGATTAATTAAGTAGTTTCTACATAATTTTGTAATCATTCTGAGGTCCTAATATATGCTTGACAATGTAGATGTGAAGAGATATAAGACATACTGTTATTGCTGCTGTTAGGTGTGATCGAGTTAGTTCTGATTCATAGCAACCCCACATACAACAAAAGGAAATACTGCCAGATATTGTGTAATCCTCACACTCATTGCTTTGTTTGAGCCCATTCTTGTAGCCATTGTGTCAATCCATCTCATTGAAGGTCTTCCTCCTTTCTCACTGACCCTCAGTGAAAGGAGCTCTAGGGGTGCAGTTGTTAAAGCATTTGGCTGCTAACCAAAAGGTGGACAGTTGAAATTTACCAGATACTCCAAGGAAGAAAGATGAGGCAATCTCCTTCTGTAAAGATTTACAGCTTTGGAAACACTATGGGACAGTTTTGTGCTATCCTATATGATCATTGGGAGCTCTAGTAGTGTAGAGCCTAAGGCACTTGACTGCTAATCAGAAAGCTAGTGGTTCAAACCCACCAGCCACTCCTTGGAAGGAAGGTTGGGCAATCTACTTCTGTAGTGATACCACCTCAGAAACCCAAGGAGGGATAGCTATGAGTCAGGTCCAACTCGACAGCAAACAACAACATTAGGTTACTATGAGTTGGAATCAATTTCAGGGCAGTGATTTTTTTCTTCTTTTTTTTCCTATACTATATATACCAAGCTTGATGTATTTCTCCAAGGTCTGCTCCCTCCTGATAACATGCCTAAAGTAAATGAGAAAAAGTCTTGCTATCCTCAATCCTAAGCAGCATTCTGGCTTTTCCTCTTCCATAACAGATTTGTTCTTTCTTCTGGCAGTCCATAGTATATTCAGTATTCTTAGCCAACACCACAATTCAAAGGAATCAATTCTTCTTTGTTGTTCCTTATTCATTGTCCAGCTTTCACATGTATATGGGGCTATTGAAAATACTCTGGCTTGGGTCAGGCACACCTTAGTCTTCAAAGTGACACCT
>NW_006921594.1:23694839-23695600 GCF_000298275.1 Orycteropus afer afer
AGTTCCCTGTCAATATACTGCTGCAACCATTTTGAATTACTTTCCACAAATTTTTACTTGCATGTGTTATTAATGATATTGTTCAATAATTTTTGCCTTTTGATGACTCACCTTTCTTTGGAATGGGCAGAAATAGGGATCTCTCCCAATATGTTGGCCAGCTGTCTTCCAGATATCTTGATATAAACAAGTGAGCACTTCCACCACTGCATCCATTTGGTGAAACATCTCAATGGATATTCTGTCAATTCCTGAAGCCTTGTTTTTCATAAATTCCTTCAGTATAGCTTGGATTTCTTCCTTCAGTATCATCAGTTCTTGATCATGTGCTACCTCCTAAAATGGTTGAACATCAACCATTTCTATTTGGTACAGCAACTCTGTGTATTCCTTACATCTTCTTTTGATGCTTCCTGCATCATGCAACATATTGCCCATAGAATCCTTCAATATTGCATTCAAAGCTTAAATTTTATTCAGTCCTTTAAGCTTGAGAAATGCCAAGAATGCTTTTTCCTTTTGGTTTTCTAATTCCTTGCATATGCATAATTCATTAGAATACTTTATTTTGTCTTCTTGAGATGCTTGTTGAAATCTTCTGTTTAGCTATTTTATTTCATCATTTCTTCCATTTGCTTTAGCTGCTCCATTGTCAATAGTAAGTTTCAAAGTCTCTTCTGACATCCATTTTGGTCTTTTCTTCCTTTCCTGTCTTTTCAATGACCTTTTGCTTTCTTCATGTATGATGTTTTTGATGTCAT
>NW_006921594.1:23711417-23718134 GCF_000298275.1 Orycteropus afer afer
TATAAAGGAAATATTATGTTTAGCTGCCAGCATAACCACTTTTCCATTATGAAAACAAAGATTTATATTTAAGTAAACTCAACTTTTATTGATATTTTCTTTACGTTACACACAATACTAGACAGAAATAAGATTATATATTGTCAATCTCCAGAGTATGCACTTTAATAGAGGAGACCGACAAACAAACAATGAATTGAAATTTAGATTTTATCAATACAACATCAACAGCAAAAGATAAATGAGAGAGCCAAGTGTAGTACAAATGAAGTACTGATTGAATCTGTTTGTGGAGTCAGTTCAAAATAGAATTGATACACTATACTTTCAATAACTTCATGCATTTCTGATAATTTCACTTAACATAGTTTTACCTTAAAACTAGAGAAAAAAAGTGAATCCTTAGAAGTAAATGTCACTAACAAAGTATCAGGAAAACTAAAGCTTAGAAGTTTCCTACAAATAACATTAATCCTTATAATTTTGCTGTATGTCATGAAAAAAACCTTCAATGAAATACATTTCTTCATTTTTATTTTTTTAATGCCAGATTAAATTTTGTCAGTATCCCCTTACTTCACTAGAAGAATTACTGACAACATACATTATAACCATATGGTATTTCTCTCATCTCAAGGATAATGGTTCACTTGGGATTTTATTTAAAAAGTAAAAAAGTTGGCCACAGAGTAAATAATTCTCTGAACCACACCTAACTATGATATAATACAATGAGATTTAAAGAAAGAGTAGCCAAGTTTTTCATAAAAAACTCTTTCTAAAAAAGGATTTTATTTGAAAAAAGGATTCCATTTCATTTTTACATATTGACTGTCCTTTCCTGTGGCAATCTAAAATAAACTTAGGAAACTGAGATAGTTGCTAACATTTGAATAATTGATTACAAATTAGTTTTCTTGAAAAATATGTAGATAGTTGCATAGATTTTTGTTTTGTTTTGTCTTTTAACACCCTTCTTTTGTTATTGACTAACCAAAAAACCAATCTGGGTCTCAAGTCTGTCAGTGAGTATCAAATACAAAGACTGGGTACATTGGACCTTTGATTGAGTTCTCAGTAAAGTCACCTACAGGCGTTCCTAGGTGGCACAAATGATCAAGCACTTGACTAGCTGGAAAGTTGGTGGTTTGAAGTCACCCAGAGGTCCTCAGAAGACAGGCTTGATGATCTCCTGCAAGAGATCACAGCCGTGAAACCCCTATGGAGCAGCTGTCTTCTGGCACACAGGGTCTCCATGAGAATCTGCTTGAGGGCAACGAAGAACAAAGTCATGTCTTATACCTGTGAAAACAGCCATTCTTGTGTTATGTATCATTTATGTATTATCTCCTATTTAAAATTAAATCAAAATCCGATACTATCTTTTATAATACAGCATTAGGAGTCCCTGGGTGGTGCAAGCAGTTAAGCACTCAGCCAGCAACCATCAAGACTGGAGGTCTGAATACACCATGGAAGAAATGCCTGGCCATCCGCCTCCAAAAGGCCACAGCCTTGAAACCCCTGTAACGCACAGTTCTACTCTACACATATGGAGTTGCCAGGAGTTAGAATCCACTTGACAATAACGTTTCTTTTTTATTACACACATTAAAGGTGTCATATTTCAAATGTAATCCTAAATTTACTTCTTTAAAAGAAAAACTTGAATATAAAAATAGCCATCATTGATTTAGAAGCCATTTAAATGTTGATTTTAAATTTGTGCTTGGAATACACTCACTACTCCCTTACTGACTTGGTTAGTGCAGTACATGGAATTGATTGGTACAGCTCTTCTAGCCATGGTCTTTGTGACTCCCATCAGATGACTGTGTAGGACTGGCACCAACAAGGTCCTTGTGGGATTGGATAAGTTACTAATAACATAAATAAGGTGCATGGCACTCTTAAGGGTGGGGCCATTAACTTAAGGGGTATGGAACCCTAATGTGAGGATGAGTCAGTTTTGCCATTCCTCTCAGCTTAAAATGAGCCATCCCACAGGAAGAAAAGGGGATCTCATTATTATCAAAAAAGAAGAGCCAGGAGTGGAGTCCATCCTTTGAGTCAGAGACCCCTGCACTGGACTTCCTCAACCCAAGACACAGAGAAAGAGCTGTAACACTTTGATGAGATAGTGAGAGACAGTGATAAACAGTGACAGGGAAACAGCAACAGCAGAGGCAGCAGAACCAAGTCTGGCACAAGATCAAATGGTTGGCTCCCTGTCCCATGGAGCCGGAAAACCTTCTGCCAGGGCTTGCTGGTAGAGTGGAGTGCCTCTAGGCATTGATCGTCCTAGCTAAAAGAGCTTTGTAACAATTACCTGAGCAGAGCAAACTCCAGACTGAGTGGCGTAGGGCCAGAGAGAGTACCAGCCTTCAGGCACTGCTGAGGAGAGGCTGTCTTGATTGAAACTGTATCTTGAACATGCCTGATCCTGAACCGTAACATGTTACTTTCCTAATAAACCCCATAATGGTGAGTATTGTCTGTGAGTTCTGGGTGCCCACTGCCACAAATTATCAAGTCCAGCAGAGAAGTAGAGAGTGTCATAGATGGGACGATTCGTGTCAGAATCGGTAAAAAGGCTGAAGGGTGGCGGCATGTCTGACCTTCACTTCATAGAAATCAGCCTTGGGCTGTTGAGGTTGATCTTGATCCTCCTCCCTACTTATCAAGTTAGAGGAGGTCAGATGCAACATGCAAATCACCAAGACTCATGGCCCAGCTAAGCTGACAGATAACCTTAACCAGCATTACTCTCACCTTACATCTTGGTGTTTTTCACTGCCAGGCATACGTCATCAATCACAATATAGTTGAATAGTAGCATTTTTATTATTATCATGAAAGTGAAATTTCAGATAACGAGTTAGTCAATAAGTGAGGAGTAGGTAAAATATTTCATTAAAATATTGTTTTGGTGTTTCTTGTTGTTGTTGTTGTTAGGTTCCATCGAGTCAGTTCCGACTCACAGCGAGCCCATGTACAACACAACAAAACACTGCCTGGGCCTGTGCCATCCTCACAATCCTTGCTGTGCTTAAGCTCATTTTTGCAGCCACTGTGTCAATCCATCTTGTTGAGGGTGTTCCCCTTTTTTCTGATCCTCCTGTTTCTTACACAATCTTTTTATTATTTCTCAAAAATCTCAAAAGAATTTTAGGCATTTCATTTTTATATTACTTTTAGCAAATAAAACAATTAAATGTATTATTATACACTTTGATCGATTTCTAAGATATAATGCATGATATCTTTAACTAATCATCATTCCTGGAAACAATCAAAGAAGTTCTAGTTCCATCAAATTGGTGGTAGAATAATTACAACTTTCATACTAATAAATCACCTCCAATCATAGTACACAGGATCACAAATAGAATCAGAAGGTACTGAGACTTTAGCAATTGCTTATATGATTTTGGAAACAGATAATAGCAATTTCACAGACATCATAGACACTCTCTGTAGCATTTCTGTCTGCAATCTGGTTTTGTTGGATCTAATTTGATGTAATACAGGGCCTTTCTAACCTTACAAGAGAACACAGAACAGATTTGCATGTGAAGTATTATTATATAAATTGTATCTTGTCTGTTCTTTTTTTTCATGCCCTAAATTCTCTGTAAATGAGAATATTAACAGTACCCTCTCATAGGGTTGCTGTGAGCTGTGCATATTTCACAAGTGCTATGTAAGTATAGGAGCTCTGGTAGCATAGTGGCTAAAGCACTTGACTGCTAACCAGAAGGCTGGCGGTTCAAACCCACCAGCCACTCCTCGGAAGGAAGGTTGGACAATCCTACTTCCGTAGTGATACTGCCTCGGAAACCCAAGGAGGGGTCGCTATGAGTCGGGGCCGACTCGACGGCACATAACAACAACAACAACAACAATGTAAGTATTAACTACTATTACCCTTGCCCCACTTCTATAATTCTTTTAGTTTTTTCCTAGGAACTAAACTTTCTTCTATTATGCAAAGCAATTAAAATCCCCAGATTCCTAAATCTAGGTTAATACACATATATATATTTGTAGTCAAGATTGACTACAGGGCAATGGTTTTGGTTTGGTTTGGTTTTGCAGGCATCTTTCCTTTTTACTTTTAGCTTATACTAACCCACGCATTTCATGGCTTATAGATGTATCTTCACAAGATCACATTCACAGGTACAGGGTTAGACCCTGAAAACATATTATATATTTGAAAAAAAACCTCATTGCCATTGAGTCTGATCTGATTCATAGTGACCCCTCCTTGAGTTTCTGAGGCAGTACCACTACAGAAGTAGATTGACAAATCTTCCATCCAAGGAGTGGCTAGTGGATTTGAACCACCAGCCTTCTGGTTAGCAGTCAAATGACTTAGGCACTATGCTACCAGAGCACTTATATATGTGTGTGTATATATATGTATATGTACACACACACACACACACACATATATATATCTTATACGTTCCCCTAGCATACTGTATATCTTCTGACATAATCTTTAAACTATGTGGAAATTGCCTTATTAATGTCTATAACACTTAATATATTATACTAAAAGACTGACAAAGACATGAAATTTCACTATCTTTCTTATAGTTGCCTACCAAGCATCTAGCACCATTACTAGGGCAATTAGCATTATCTATTACTTAGTAGATAATTCAGGAGGAAAAATAGACAGGATAGAAGGAAAACAGGCTGTTCTAGCTAATAATTCATTTGTTAAGTACTATTATGTAAAGTCGGCTCAAACACAGAAACAATTGTGAGGATGGCACAAGAACGGGTAGTGTTTCATTCTGTTGTCTACAGAATCACTATGAATTGGGCACAACTCCATGGTACCAACAACAAACAACAATTATCCAACTCCTCATTCATTTAATTCTGATTTTCTGTAACACTTCAACTACAGACTTTTAATCTTCGCCCTTGAGGCCAGATGTGTCTTAAAATACAACTTATTTTATTTTTGTTTGTTTTCAGATTTCAGAATGCTACATATGTTGCATATTATGGAACATCCTTGTTATAGATTGAATTGCGTCCAGCAAAAATATGTGTTCAGGGTCTAACCGTGTACCTGTGAATGTGATCTTGTGAAGATACATCTATAAGCCATGGAATGCGTGGGTTACTATAAGCTAAAAGCAAAAAGGAGAGATCCCTGCAAAACCAAACCAAACCAAAGCCATTGCCATGTAGTCAATTTTGACTCACAGAGACCTCGGAATAGAATTTTCCCACAGGGTTTCCAAAGCTATAGTGTTTACAGAATCAGAGCAGACTGCCATATCTTTGTCCTGTGGAACAACTGGTGGTTTTGAATGCCTGACTTTTTAGTTACTGGCTGAGTGCTTAACTACTGAGCCCCCAGGGCTCCTTGTTTGTCTAAATCGCAACCAAACCCACTGCCATTGAGTTGATTCCAACTCATAGCGACCCTGTAGCACAAAATAGCACTACTCCATAGGCTTTCCAAGGCTGTTAAATCTTTAAGGATGCAGATTCCCTCATCTTTCTTCCACAAAGGAGCTGGCTCAAACTGCCAACACTTTGGTTAGCAGATGAACAGTTTAACGACTGAGCCATCAGAGTTTCTTACAGAAGCCTTGAACTTGGATTCCCTGGTGGCACAATGGTTAATCACTTGGCTGCTAACTGAAAGGTCAGTCGTTCAAATACACCAGTTCTTCTCTGCAGGAGAAAACCCCTGGTAATCTGTTCCTGTACATATTTCAGCCTAGGAAACCCTATGAGGCAATTTTACTTTTCCTACTGGGTTGTTATGATTGGCATTGACTCAAGGACACTCAACAATAGCCTCCAGAATTGTGCAGCAAGAAATGTTCTTTGAAGCCATCTACCTTGTGGTAAGTCATTATAGCAGCCCTAGGAAACTAAGACAACCTCGGGGTGGGGGAGGAGGAAGGAGTGTTATCAAAATATTAAACTTTTAAGTATGCAATCAAAATGTTCACCTTTTATCAATGAAATATATAAATAATGACACTAAGCTGGACAACCTTGTAAACAGTCTCATAGCAGTCCAAATCCAAATCTTCTGCTCTCCTTTTCTTTTTTGTTTGCTTGTTTGTTTTCAGGTTTGTTTTTTACAAATATGTTACTTTGTTTTGTTTTGTTTTGTTTCCCCTTTTGGATATAAAATTTTGAAGTGCAAATGAAGGATTGTAAATTTGTCCTTTTGCAGTAAAGAGATCATTTACTTAGACTTTCAACTGGGATTAGAGGTCCAATGACAAGACAGGAATTTATCAAAAGAGAGTTGTGATCAGAAATGAGTTTTTTTAAAAAGTTCTTTCTGAGCTTTTGAGTGAAAAAGCTCTGTACATTATATTTGACAAATATAGCTACTCAGGCATGGAAACCTAATTTGTTCTTCATATAGAGGGGGCCACAGGGTGCACATTTTGATCAGTATTACTTAAAAAGACGAGTGTAAGTGGAATGCCCCTCCTATTTCCCTACTTGGAGATAAAAATGGTGTTTGCCTATCAGTTAGAGTCCAAGGTTTCGAATTTAATACACCAGATCCCCTTATTTTCTCAAAGAGAGTACCCAGCATTATTTCCTATCTTTCTCTTACATCAGTCAGGATCACTATGTAACTTCCCCTCTCAATTTGCTTCAAGTGTCCAGCCTAATGCTCTCCAAAATCCCCGTACAGTAAGGCATCTTTCTAGCATT
>NW_006921594.1:23718914-23719567 GCF_000298275.1 Orycteropus afer afer
CTTCACTCAGGCAGCTACTGGTTGCTGAGGCTAATAAGCCCAAGGTTGACAAATAAAATGGCACAGCCCCGATGTAACCAAACCATATGGCAGGCCATTAATTCAAGTCTATTGGGAGTTCCAAGGTCAGCAGAGCATGGTAGGCTGCTGAACAATGACAAGGCTACATGCAGGGCTCAAACGTCATAAGCTAGAGACCATTCCCAAAGCTATTCTTATAAACAGGAAGCAGATCATATCCCTAAAGCATTTACTCAGCCGTTTGTGGTAGATCCCTCCATGGAGTTGATTGCGAGTCTCATCATGGGGAATAACTACCACCAGGAGCTCTGGTGGCCTAGTGCCTAAGGCATTAGGCTGCTAACCAGAAGGCTGGCAGTTCAAGCCCACCAGCTACTCCTTGGAAGGAAGGTTGGGCAATCTATTTCTGTAGTTATACTGCCTCAGAAACCCAAGGAGAAGTCGCTATGAGTCGGGTCCAACTCAATGCCAGTGTGTGTCTGTG
Source organism: Orycteropus afer afer (assembly GCF_000298275.1). Classification (NCBI taxonomy): domain Eukaryota; kingdom Metazoa; phylum Chordata; class Mammalia; order Tubulidentata; family Orycteropodidae; genus Orycteropus; species Orycteropus afer. The sequence continues at coordinate 23,719,420 of NW_006921594.1, forward strand.
TGTATGTATGTGCTGACCAGCCACTCAACCAAGCCCAGCCAAGTTGACACACAAACTTAACCACCACAGCAGATATGATAATTTCTTTGAAAAAGGAATTGGTAAAAGGACTTTCTTATGAGTGGGATTTGGAAGAATGGAAAATATA
>NW_006921594.1:23720002-23729995 GCF_000298275.1 Orycteropus afer afer
GGTGTATCCTTTACAAACTTATTCAATCTCTATGCTGAGCAAATACTGTGAAAAGCTGGGCTGCATGAAGAATGCAGCATCAGGACTGGAGGAAGACTCATTAGCAACCTCAGATACACAGATAGCACAACCTTACTTGCTGATAGTGACAAATGCTTGAATCACTTACTAATGAAGATAAAAGATACATTGTAGATTACACCTCAGTATAAAAAAACAAAAATCCTCACAAGTGGATCAATCAATAAGCAAAATCATGATAAATGGAGAAAAGATTGACATTGTCAAGGATTTCATTTTACTTGAATCCACAATCAATGTCCATGGAAGCAGCAGTCAAGAAATCAAATGAGGTGTGATTGTGATTGTGTTGGGCAAATCTTCTGCCAAAGACTACTTTATGGTCATTTTGAAGACTAAGGTGTGCCTGACCCAAACCACTGTCTTTTCAATAGCCTAGTATACCTGTGAAAGATAGACAATGAATAAGAAAGACTGCAGAAGAATTGATGCTTTTGAATTGTGGTGTTGGCAAAGAATACTTAAAACACCATGAACTGCCAGAACAATGAACAAATCTGTCCTGGAAGATGTACAGCCAGAATGCTCCACAGAAGTGAAAAAGACCAGACTTTGTCTCATGTACTTTGGTCATGTTGTCAGAAGGAGCCGGTCCCTGGAGAAAGATATCATGCTTGGTAAAGTAGAGGGTCATTGAAAAAGGGGAGGGCCCTCAACGAGATGGATTGACACAGTGGCTGCAACAATGGGCTCAAGCCTTGCAAATATTGTAAGGATGTCAGGACTGGGAAGTGTTTCATTCTGTTGTACATAGGGTTACTATGAGTCAGAGCTGACTCAATGGCACCTAACAACAACAGGAAAAATGCAAAAAAATAAAATAATATCCTGCCTTCATAGATTTTATCTATCTATCTATCTATATATAATTGTATTTTGGGTACAAATTTACAAAGCAGAATTTGTTTTACATTCGACAGTTCATATATATATGGTTTCACTCCCCAATTACTATCCCCAACCCTAACCTACTCTCCTCCTCTCCTTTCCCAGTGACCTCCCCATCCCTGTTCCCTTCTTAGTTATGCACCCCTGTCTGTCCAGCTTTTCCTCTGGGTGAATGTTGCCCGTCTGGTGCCCCATGGCTGACTGTTCCAAAGGATGTATCTCTGTTAAGTAGGTGGGTGCATTGCCCTGTGTTGGGCGTTCTGCATGTAAATCTTATTACTGTTGGGTAGAGAGCTGGCCCTTGGGAGTGAATATTATCCCAGGCCCGAAGGGTATCCCAGTGCCATAGTCTTGAGGGTCCCACCAGACTCCATTCAAACAGTAATTCTTGTTGTTATTGTGTTTTTGAATTTTGTTCCACATTTTTCCTCCCACTCTATCCATGATCTCCAGTTTGATCCCTTCCCAAGTGTTTGGCCTTGGTAGCTGGGTACCATGTAGTTCTTCTGGTCTCAAGGTCCATCATACCCTAGATCTGTTGTTTCCAAATGCCCTTGTTTTTCTTCACCTCCAACAATAGGAGACCATTAGCTGCATCTTAGATGGCCGCTTGAAAGCCTTTAAGACCCTAGTCACTACTCACCAAAGTAGGTAATGGAAGAATATTTTTATGTATTATATTGCACCAATTGAGCCTGGTGTCTCCCAATACTGTGGTCCTGTGTTGGCAGATCTGGTGGTTCTCTCTCCCAAGGTGTCAGCCTGTCTATAAGGGATTGCTCCAAGTCTATCTTCTGTTGCTTCTGTAAAGATTGTGGTGATTTTGTATCACTAGTATCTGTGCAAGATTGTCCTCAGCTGAATCTATCATTGGTCTAGAGTATGTATCTGTTCACTGACCCTCATCTGATCTTCTCAGTTGTCTGTGTATTTATCTGTAGCCTGGTGTTTGGCGTTAGTGGTAATGCAGTATTGCACATATACTGGTATTAGCCTCTGTCGTCCATATCTTATGTGCACAATTTGGTGTCCTCCCTTTCCTCAGTGTTATCATTCTGGTCACAGACTATTTCCACACCATCCCTCCCCTTACCCAACTCTGTCTGTGGCCCCCAACTAGTCTGAAATTTTCCTCTCCCCCTCCCTCCCATCCATGGTAACCTACAAAGTGAGTTTCCTTCCCTAAGCAAACCCTTCCTTGACTTTTTACAGTAATAGGCTCATACAATATTTTTCCTTCTCCAATTGACTTATTTCACTCAGCATAATGTCCTCCAGGTTCATCCACGTTGTGAGATGATTCTCATATTCTTCATTGTTCCTTAATGTCGCTTAATATTCATAGATATGATATTGAAATGATTTTATAATCCAGTCTCATTTGACTAAAAGACTTCATTTTTATTGAAAAAGAAAATAATTACATGGAAGACAAAATGCTTTTAGACTTTGAAAATGTTTTGACAAATTTCCATAGTAAAACTATTTTAAACTTTGAGTCACAGTGGAATGGAGGACAATGGCCAAAACTAAAACAAAGATATGTGTAAAGCAGTTTCAACATAGAGAACACTCTAAGGACTGCGGTTAACAATTATCTTATTTGCCACAGTTGCATTTAGAAATCTTATAAATGATGCATGAGATGAAGTGAAAATGAAAGTTCAATGCTGTGAAATCTTCTTAAATGTAGTTAGTTACTTACTTATCATTTAAAGCTCTGTATATGAAATATGGATGGGATGGGAAGATAACACAGGGAATGAGTTTTTTCATAGAAAATGAAAGAAATCATGCAATTAGGGGGAAAATATTCATTCTATACTTATAAAATAATGTGCTTTGATTTCTCAGATACATCTCAACATCACACCAGGCAGTTGGTAATGGTATCTATGAAAGTTTGAAATTCAGGATGACATTTAGCAAAGTACAGAGAGAAAATAACAAATAAGAAACAGTCAGGGCAGACTTGGCAATCTACTCCCATAAAGATTTCAGCCTAGGAAACCCTCTCCAGCAGTTCAACTCTGTGCTGTAGGTTTGCTGTGAGTTGGAATTGACTCTATGGCACACAACAGTGCATGAGGGGAGTCCCTTGGTGGTGTAAGCATTTAAAGCTTAGTGGTTCTAGTCCACCCACAAGTTCCTCAGAAGAAAGGCCTGGCAATCTACTTCTGAAAAAGTAACCAGTGAAAAAAACATATGGAGCAAAGTTCTGCTCTGACCCACAGAAGGTTGCCATGAGTCAGAATTGACTCAAAGGCAACTGGTAATCAATGATGGGAACTTTAAACCAGGTGACAGGAAAGACCCTCTGAGTTGGGACATTTGAAGCAAGAAACAGCTAGCTACATGGCTATCCAGGCCTGTTCTGCAGAAACATGTGGCTGGTGAGCCCTTGAGGTGTGACTAGTTTGTATTGCAATGAATCATAAGTGAAAAGTTCTCTCCAGATTTCAGAAACTTTGTATAAAAAAAAAATCTAAAAAAATCTCATTAATACTTTTTAATATTAACTACATATTGAGATAATATTTTGAAACATGTTGAATTAAATAAAACACAGCATTAAAGTTTTTTTTTAAAACAAAAAAAAAGGAAAGAAAGAAAAGAAACAGTCAAGGCAACAGTTGGTAGCCAGAGCACAGAAACCAGAGCTTAAAAAGGAATAGGTAAAACTCAGAGAGGTAGTTAAGAGTCAGCATTTTAAATGCCATGATTTGTTTGGCTCTTTACTCTCAATCAGTGTCCAAGCTTCTCCACTAAGCACACTTTGACTCTCACATGCACTTTTATTCCAGTCCCAGGCTTTGAAATTCATCTTACATTTAGCCAATGGTGTTCAAGGAGTCAGAAGTCAAATGATTTAATATCATGCCAATTTTACTCTATTCTCCTGGCAACTTCAGAACACAGTTTGAGTAAATAGGTTCTTAACTGTCTTGTTTGAGAAGACAAGTCCATTTTCAGAATTCTTCAAAACATTTAGCTCAAGATTGACATTCTAAAGAGTACTTCTTCCATTTTCTACAAAACTGCAACCCTGCTTTGTTTTCTTAAAGATGGAAACATTGCATCTGAACCTGGTCCTTATGGCTTGGTTAATGCTATAAGATACTAGGTTGGATTGCCAAAACAAACAAACAAACAAATAAATAATAAAAGAAACAGTCAAGGCAAGTTGTGAGTTGGAACTGAATTTCAGATAAACTATGAATTGTTTTTAGCATAAGTATGTCCCAAATGTGGCAATGAACAACTTATTTGCCATAGTTTCATTTAGAAATCTTATAAATGATGGAGTGAAATGAAATTTACATCTGAAAGTCAAGTTTAACTGGGAATCATATATTTTATGTGCTGAATCTGCCATCCCTAAGAGCAGACTTTCCCAACACTGATAGCTAATTTGGTCCTCAGCTTATTACTTGGAGCTCACTTGCCAGGCTAGTAAATTAGAATGAGTCAATTTCCTCTGAGGATGTCATCATGCTGTGTCTCCAGTAGTTTCTTCTGGGATCATCTTTGTTCGCCTATCCAACTACTTCACATCTCCAGAGTCATGAAATCCAAGTACTTTCGGTCCAGTAATATATGAAACAAACAAACATAATATCCTGGCCTGACTCAGAATCTAGAGTGAAAACAGAGCTTTAGGTCAAACCCAAAAATCAGGTCAAAGACAAAAGTCCTTTGAATTGCCCTGGTAGCCATCATGATATTTCCAACTTGGACAACTGATATATCTGGCAACCCAATATTAAGGTTGTTTGAACAATTAACGATAAAGACAGATTCTGATCAAAGTGGGGCTATAAGAATCACTTACAATTTATTGTTTGAAATCATAATGGTATTCTAATTTTGCTTCTGTGCCTTACTTCTCCCATCTTAATGTCATTGCACCAGTGGGGAAGAAGATGGAAGGCATTATATCATACTTTCATATATTAAATAGATAGTATATATAAATATTTAATATATTAAAGCCATCACATTAAGACTTTAATAAAATCATGTGGTGTAATCAAAAAAGGAATACTCTTCCTCAGAAAATATATAATAGGACTAAAGTAAGTTTCAGTTAAGGAAACCAAGACTTCTCTGTTTAGAAAATCAAAGAAAATACAGGTATGTGCCTCAAAACATCCTTTAAGGCAATGTCCAACTGCATATACATGGTACCATAAGGTTGTTGTTGTTTTCCAGAAACTAGGAAAGATTATTGGGGACCCTGGGCATGAAGAGCTGGGAAACCAGGCAGGAAGGTGGGAAGGTAGGACCCTTTCCACCTGGAACCTTAATTTAAGCCTGTGTCCCTTAACAGCCCCACCCAGCTGTCCTGCCTACTCTCAGTTGTGAATCCTCTACTGCTGGAGGAGCTGCGAGCTTTGACTGACAGCCCTGCCGCAGGCCTGCAGGTGAAGGGCTTCTCTTCAGATGGGTCCAAGGTGCCAGAATAAGTGGGAGGGGCAGCAAAAGGCCTTGCTGCATTGATGGCGCTAATAGGACTTCTCACCTGTGTGGATGTGGTGTTCAGTGAGCAAGGAGTTCCAGATGAAGGCTTTGCCACACTGGCTGCAAGTGCACATCTTCACTCCCATGTGTAGCCACTGGTTCCACAGTTGGTTTGAGCTGTAGCCTGCTTGCACTGGCCAAATATGGCTTCTTGCTTGTGTGGATGTGGTGGCAATGGATGGAGCCAGATCAGCCACAGAAGCACTTGCTACACTCATGACAGTTATAAGGCTTCTCACCTGATTTGAAGTGTTGATGTTTCAGCAGGAGCAAGTTGTGCTTGAAGCTCTTGGTGCAGATCTGTAAAGAATCATCTTCATTGCTTCCAGCCCCAATTACCACACTCCTGGTCACTAAAGTCCATGTCCATGCTATAGCTACTGCCCAGGTCTGCCCATTCTTGGCCTGGTGATCGCTGTAGCAGGAGCGTCATGCTCCAGGCATCCTTCCATGCATAGGGTACAGCCCATGGCAGCTAGTCTACTGGCTGCTTCAAACTAGCCTGTGGTGCACAGCTGTCATTGCACTTGAATCTCCATGGCAGGGTCCCCTTCATGCTCTTCAGCACTTCTGTATTCGGGCCCACTCCCACCTCAGGAAAGACAGTCACTTCTCACACTCTGACTCACAATCAGGCCAGAGGTGTTTCTTCTAATCTTGACTGGCTGGACATCTTGCAGATCCAGGTTAGACAGCTCCTCCTTTGGTTGTGCCTAGGAGAGCATCTCAGGACTATAAGGGGAAGGGTTTTGTGTTGATGATCAGAGACTTGAAGCTGGATCTCAGTGCTGCTGGGTGTCAGGAGGTGTCCCCATTGATGAGGGACTGACAGGGGGTGGTGAAGGAGGTGACTCCTGATGTCCCTAGGGCCACCACTTTCCCTTTGGCTTTCTGAAGGTCTGCACACCTGGGACCCTATTCTCACTGTCTAAGCAGACATGATAGTCTCAGAGAGGAAGCCCCTTATCTTATAGGGCTGCTTACTCTCCTCAGAGCTAAAGTTCTAGCCCTGACCACTACAACAGCCCAAAGCGAGGGGCATCAGCTCAACAAGGCCAGGAGCGAGCACTCTGCCATTCCCTATTTCCAGCTGGGAACACTGTGCCCTTGGAGAAGGGCACTGCTGTGCAGAGTGTCAGGCAGAGGGCAGCAGCCTTTTGGTCTCAGGCACAAGGCTTCACATAACCCATGTGACTTCAGACTTATATATACGTATATACCTGTATATCATAAGCTGTTCACAAAATATTCAAATCACATAACATCCTAATTCATACAATATATTGTGGACATTAAGTTATGCATATCTATATTTAAGTGGAGGGTCAATGGAAAAGGGAAAGACCCTCAATTAGATGGATTGACACAGTGTCTGCAATGATATGGTCAGGTATAGTAAAGATCGTGAGGCTGGTGCAGTGCCGGGCAGTGTTTCATTCTGTTGTATATAAGGTTACTATGAGTTGGAGCCAACTCAATGGCACCCAACAACAACAGCACCTATATTTAAATATTAATGTGTGTATGTGTTTGTGTGTGTCATATGTGGAAGAGGTATCATTCAGGACTTAATTTAAGCATACAGTATCCAAACTAGCTAGTTTAAGCAGAATGTTTATTATTGGGAATAGTCAAATAATTGCAGAATTATTGGAAGAATTGAACAAATATACTTTATGTTTACCTTCCAGGAGTGACTTCCAAAGACAGACCACTAAATTTGGCTACTAAAGGTATGGGTGCCACTTCTATTATTAGGGAGCTGTGAAGCTCAGACTCATACCCTCATTCCCAGATCAATAGGCTGACACATACAGGCAAGTCCCATTTTCAGAATGGCTCAGATGTCACTGCCAGTTATATAACTAACTATACCTTGCTTTTTATAAACCACATCAGTAAAAAGGATGTCCCAGGTCCTGCCTCTTGACAACTCTGAAACTCAAGATGGGGCACTGAATCACTGTTCACTTGCAGCAGAAAACTGAATACCTCCATATCTGCACTAACCAACAGAAATTGTAGTTGCAGCAAAAGCTTGGCCTCTGCTCACATGCACATTCCAACATCATGTAAAACCTCTCTAATTGCCTGAACATAAACCCTATCTAGTATTCTAGTTCCAAAGGGTCCTAGGAGGTGATTGTTTTCCAATGTCTAAATGCAAGAGGTACTGGGACAGTGCAATAGATACTGAGTGTCAATCTACCATAGTCACTACAGGATGCAAAAACATTTTATAAAAACCTACAACATGTGTTTATATCAAATAAAGTAGCCACCAGATTGCAAAATACTGACATTAAAGAAAATGATCTCATGTAATAGTAAGGGGCTCAGTGGAGAGTGGATAGGGCATTTGGCTGCTAACCAGAAGGTCAGCAGTTGAAATCCACCAGCTGCTCCACAGAAGGAAGATGGGGCCTTCTATTTCTGTGAATATTTACAGCCTCTGAAACCCAATGGGAGTCACTATGGGTCAGAATTGACTCAATGGCAATGAGTTTGCTTTGGTTATATTTTAACAGAAACTAATAGTAAAATTGTTCATTTGTTGTGATGAAAGCTGAAAATAAATACAAATTGAAAATCTAAAGCTTCAAGAAGTGCTTAGGTGCATTCACGGTTAAGTAGGGATGCTTTAAGTTTTGGTTTCCTAACTACTTGAGATTAATATATGAAACCAAACCAAACTCAGTGTCATCGAGTCAGTTCCAACACAAAGTGACCCCCATTGAGTTTCCAAAACTGTGAATCTTTATGGAAGCCAACTGTCTCATCTTTGTTCTGTAGAGAAGCTGGTGAGTTCAAACCGAACTTCTGGTTAACAGCCAAATGCCTTAACCAGTACACCACCAGAGCTCCTTGAGATTAATATCTCGCATAGACTACCTCAACTCTGGATGCCCAGTACAACAACTTTGGAAAAATACCAATGTCCAGTCTACTTCCTACATCAATTCAATCAGAACTTCTAGGTGCCCAAACTTCCCTAGGTGAATCTCATATGCGTCCAATTTGGGAATCATTTATGTAGCAAGAAAATCAATCCTTCTGGAAGCCCAACTCTGTTACACAAAAAGTTGGAGGTCAGGGAACCCATGGGTATGACCAAAAGTAACCTTTGCCTGAGCTATTAAAATGGAATAAATATTAAAACTTTAAGATATTTTTAAGTGTAATTTCATTAGAATATAGTTTACCCATATTTTGATCACACAGAGGATTTGATTGAACATTATTCATTTGCTAATAATAAAAAAAGAGCATCTGATTATCTAGTGGTAAAACTTTTTTAATAAGTTGTCAGGTAAAGAAAGGATAAATTAGATTATAAATAGAAGACTAGAATTTATAACCACATGTTAGGTTTAGTTTGGAATTCATTTCAGAGATAAAAATTGTTATTTTGCATGAACTTACGTATGCATTTCTTTTGAGAAAAGACAGTATTTAGAAAGATATTTTTTCTTAATAATTTTGGGCATTGAAGAAATATGTTTTCATACCTCACTAATAAAATATATGGTTGTTGTTGTTGTTAGGTGTCCTTGAGTCAGCTCCGTGTTGTAGTGACCCTATACAACAGAATGAAACACTGCCTGGTTCTACACCAGCAACATAATTCTTGCTACACCTGAGCCTGTTGTTGCAGCCACTGTGTCAACCCATTTTTTTTAGGGTCTTCCTCTTTTTCGCTGACCCTCCACTTTACCAAGCATGATATCCTTCTCCAAGGAATGGTTCCTTCTGACAACATGATGACAGTAGGTGAGACGAAGTCTGGCCACTCTCACTTGCAAGGAGAATTCTGGCTGCACTTCTTCCAGGACAGGTTTGTTCATTCTTCTGTCAGTCCATGGTATTTTCAGTATTCTTCCTCAACACCACAATTCAAGGGCATCAAGTCTTCTTGGATCTTCCTTATTCATTGTCCAACTTTCATATGCATATGAGGGGATAGAAAATGCCCTGGCTTGGGTTAGGCGCAGCTTTGTCTCCAAAGAGACATCTTTGCTCTTCAGCACTTCAAAGATTCGTTTGCAGATTTACCCAGTGCAATACGTCATCTGATTTCTTGACTGCTGCTTCCACTGGTGTTGATTGTGGAACCAAGTAATATGAAATCTTTGACAGTTTCAATCTTTTCCTCCATTCATTGTGATGCTGCTTATTGGTCCAGTTGTGAGGATTTTCGTTTTCTTTATCTTGAGATGTAATTCACACTGCAGACTGTGAGCTGTTAATCTTCACCAGTAAGTGCTTCAAGTAATCTTCACTTTCAGCAAGGAAGGTTGTGTTGTCTGCATATCACAGGTTGCTAATGAGTCTTCTTCCAATCCTGATACAATGCTCTTTTCATATAGTTTAGCTTTGGATTATTTGCTCAGCAAATAAATTGAAAAAGTACGGTGAGAGGATACAACCATGGCACACTCCCTTCTTGATTTTAAACCATGCAGTATCCCTTTGTTCTGTTCAAATGACAGACTCCTGGTCTAT
>NW_006921594.1:23730285-23732655 GCF_000298275.1 Orycteropus afer afer
ATTTTACATGCATGTGATATTAATGCTATTGTTCAATAATGTCCACATTCTGTGGGATCACCTTTGGAATGGGTACAAGTGTGGATCTCTTCTGGCCAGTTGGCCAGGTGGCAAAAAAATATGATCTATTTAAAAAAGGCTATATATAAATATTAAAGCTATTTATCTACCTTCCCATTTGCATTTTGGTTATTATACAGTACAAATATATATTCTATAATTCATTATAACCCAATACTTAAGGAAATGATTAATAATATGTGAGAACTAAGTGTGAATTATTCTAGAACATTGTGTTACACACTATAAATACTTAATAAATTATTATTTAAGGGGTTTATACTGGAATAATCTAGCAAGGGGAAAGGTAATCACTACTAGGTAAGAAAAAACACATTAGTCATCTTCATGACCCTCTCTTCATGTAAACCAAAGGATATTTCTACTCAGCATTAAATAGTCTTCTTCGGTAGAAATATAGTCCTTGTATTTCTCAGTATTCCTTCATAATTTATCAAATACCCCACTTGGAATTTGTAGTTACTGATCTTTTAGCTATTTTATTTAATAAATCTTCCAAAATTTACATGTTAAGAGGCCAAAAATGTAAAAATTTATCATTGTAAATTAAAGAGAAAAATATTAACATAATGGATTTAAATAACCCCTTCGAAGATTCCTAACTGTAAAAATAAGAGTTGAAATCAATCTCTACTTGCTGTGCGTTTCTGTGAGATTTGGCTTATTTGTTTTCAGTCATTTTCATGTCCCATAAACTAAAAATTTTAGTAGCCCAATTTAGAAAAGTACCTACTTTTTGACATAAATTGGTTTGCACAATAGTACACCAACACAAGAAACAGTTATTAAGCTTTAATATTCACAAGTCTCTTTATGCATTAAAATAAAATAAAACTAAATATAAATTTATCAGTTTATATTGTTGTGTTCTTATTCTCATTGGAAAATCTTTACATTTAGGTATTTGGGCCATTTTGGCTACATTCTGCCTCATCTCTTCTTCCTTAATCTACTGTATGTGGGCAAGGTAATTGTGTGGGACTAAGTTTCTCTAAAAGGTATGGCAGATTAGATTGCTCAGCTCCCATGAAAACCCTTGCAAGCATATCCTCCTAAACTGCCATGACTGGAAAAGTAGAAAGTAAATTTATGAACTCCTCTGAAGCCAGAGTTCTAGACACTAACTTTCTAGGCAGAAACTCCTGTGGAGATTTGAAGAGAGAAAACAATTGAGGATACAGGAAGAGATGAGCATATAATGTAAACACACGTTGTTGTTACCAGGGTCAAGTCGGACCCACGCAACCCCTCCTTGGATTTCTGAGGCAGTATCACTACGGAAGTAGATTGCCCAGATTGCCCAACCTTCCTTCCAAGGAGTGCCTGGTGGGTTTGCACTGCCAGCCTTCTGGTTTTCAGTCAAGTGCCTTAGGAGGTATTTTGTTCTTCTGAGGCTGCTCTGGCAGAGATTCTAGCACCTGGTTCCTGAAGTCATAGGTGCCAAGTGGTTTGAGGCATTGTCCATAGAGTTTCCATTAGAACAGCCTTTGTTCTCAGCTTTATCTACTCCCTCCCTCCCCACAGAATTCTGCAAACCACATAATATCCTGTAATAAACCTCTTTCTGCTGGAAGCAGCTATTCTGAATTCTGTTGTTTGTAATTGAAAATCCTATTCAAAGTGCCTGCTAAAGATGTTTGGGTAACTCATCCTACTTAAATACTTTAGAGCCTCAGAAATATGCCTCAGTAATAAATGCCAGTAGGACTGCTCTGACACATAGCCTAGATTCAGCTATGTCATGAATGGAGCTGTTTCCAGGATAGACCTCGTCCAGCAGCTCCAGTCTTACAGGGTCATTTATCTTTTAGTGACATCACCTACTCAAACTTCATTGATTGTACGTGGAGTTTTAGCAAACTTTAGGCATGTAGGATTTTAAATTATAAAAAGCAGGATTTGGAGTCCTCTGTTTTTAAGTCTACTGAATCAAAAACTGGGATTACTCACATAATTTATTAAATTTAGTGTCAGTTATAACTCAAACTTCCGGTTATTTGGTGCTAGTATGTTGCAGAGGTGCCAAGAGAAATCTTGGGCCCAAGATCTCTAAGCGAATGCCTACATAGTGTGAGATACTTTTGTTTTTCTCTTTTTGATTACCCCCTCAGAAGGAAGATGGGGCAATCCTACTTTTGTTGTGATACTGCCTCAGAAACCCAAGGAGGGGTCGCTATGAGTCAGGTCTAACTCGACAGCACATAACAACAACAACACTCTTTTGTACAAAACTTGAGTCTCTACATATTATGTTATAAAGAGGTTAGTACGATTTTTTTTATTGGACAA
>NW_006921594.1:23733587-23737637 GCF_000298275.1 Orycteropus afer afer
TAGTGATACTGCCTTGGAAACCCAAGGAGGGGTCGCTATGAGTCGGGTCTGACTCAACGGCACATAACAAAAACAACAACGATTCCTTCTTAGCAAGTGTGGTACAAAAACTGATGCCTTGTTGTCTTGAGGAGATACTGCTCCTAGTGGTGTTGGAGTTGGCAAATTACCACCAGAGGACTAATGTTAAATATGATGAGCATAATTGTGACACTCTGGGCCAGATGTACCCAGGGTCTTTTAGGACACAAACTCTATAATTCCTGTTAAAAATAAAAATTTTTACTTTGGTGAATTGGTGTCTTACTACTTGGGAAGAATATATGATATACACAATATAACAGACACATTCATGGAAAAATCATTAAAGTTACTTTTTGATGGGAAGTTAAAAAAAATTATGAGTATGTTTATTTTGGAAGTCTCCTTCTAAAATGTCATATTGTACTCCTAATCTTACAGCAAAGCTGTGTTGCCATAATCATGACTGCATACCAGGCATTCCACCACACACCATTACCTGATCAGACAACTGCTTGGCAACGCAGGTATCCAAAGAAACTAGCAGATATTTTCACCTTACTTCAAATCTTATGAGAATTTATGTAACTGGAGTAATCTTATTTCTCCAGAATTCTAACTCTAAGAGATTATGAGAGATGATATTTATAGTTTGGAGAAAAGCCTAGAACAGGCAGATACTATAGGGACAGTATGGAAACTGATCAATCCACAGCTTTCACCTAAGTATTATTTGCTATCATCTACTGGCCAACATTCTCTCCCAAACTAAGATGTGTACTGTTAGTTAGACATAGTGGTCATTCTAGAATTTAGCAAAGTCTCAAAATGTGGAAGGTAAACAGTTTGTATTATAGAAGCTTAGTGCCAAGTCCACAAACAAAAATACCCAGGGTAAAAGCTAAAAGTAACTTTTTTCAGGAAAGTTTTTTATAGGAGAAAAAGTAAGAGGTCTGAAATTCTGAATTATAGTTAACAGGGAGGGACCAGGTGAATCCAAGAATGTTATGGTAGAAATATGACAATCTAATTTTCAGTATTCTTATTTTATTTTTCTCTTGTTTTTATACAAGTCAAAAAAACTCTGAACTCACTGCCATCAAGTTGATTCGACTCATAGTGACCCCTCCTTGGGTTTCCAAGGAGATTTCTCTATGGAAGTAGAATGACCAATCTTCCTTCCAAGGGGTTGTTATAGTGGGTATTAACCTCCAACTTCCGGTTAACAGTCAAAATGCCTTAGGCATTAAACCATCAGAGCTTAGGAAAAACCTGAGTTCATACTCCATTAAGCCCATAATCAGAAGCTGTAATTCAAGACTCTCAATTTATTTTATTTAACCATAGAACAAAATCTAAGCATACAAAATATTAGAAAATAGTCAGACCTCAAACTCTTCAATATTCACCAAAGTATTTATATTAATCAAAGAGCTTGTTTATGTTTCAGAGAAAAAAATATATCTCATTAGCTCACTAGAAGTAATTTGCATTGAGTTACATAGAATCTTTTCATGTTGTTTATACACTCCTAGCACCAAAGTACTTCTTATTGGCTAGCAGCAACAAATTGGCAAGTGGTAAGCAGGACATCAACAAGATGGTAGTTTACTACTGGAAATTCACTTAGGGATGTCCTCACTATGAAAGAGGAGTAAAATCATCAGAGCACTACAAAAATCCAAAACCAACTAAAATTGTAGCAAGCTACCAAAACACTAACTTTAAACCACAGTGCTCCCTGGAATATACAACAGTCTGTAAACGAATTTTGGAAACAAAATCTAAAATATACTTGATTCAAAGAAAAGACCTACTTTAGTAATTAAAGAAAGTACTGCCGGCCTGACTGGATAAAGATAAATCTAATTGTTAATAAAAGTCTCAAATGTAAGTCAGTGTGTCTTTAGGTTTTATATACCTATTTCGAATATTTGGGTATGGAGGTGAATTATCAAGATAGTATATATTTAGTTTACTGTTACATGTAAAATTCACAATAAAGATTCTTGTTGTTGTTATGTGCCATCGAGTCAGATCCGACTCATAGCGACCCCTCCTTGGGTTTCCAAGGCGATATCACTATGTAAGTAGATTGCCCAACCTTCCTTCTGAGGAGTGACTGGTGGGTTTGAACTGCCAGCCTTCTGGTTAGCAGTCAAATGCCTTAGGCACTATGCTACCAGAGCTCCTACACAATAAAGATTATCAACTATTATTCTCACTTCTGTCATGTAGTGAGTTAAATATTTTCATTTTTTTCTATTACTACAATTTCATCATATACATACATGTGATTTTAAAGATATTATCCAATCAGAGATGAATCAGTGCATCATTGATGTCACTGATATGGTATTATTTAATTATAATTTCCATGTTGTTTATCTCAATGTTGATGTTTGGTAGTATTCAAACAGAATAAAAGCCCCCACATATTTTTCATTTCTAAGACCCTTTATAAGGCACTTTATAGCAAGAAACACTCAAAATGAGGAAGGTTTGAGAGAACAGGGATTATAATGGTAAACTCCAGGGTAAAATCCTTTGTTGAAGAATCATAAAAGCCCTAGGCTACAGGCAATCCCACTGAGAAGATTCTTATGGAAGATACTTAAATAGACATAGCCAATGAGTGGTATGAAATACCAGGATACAATTTACTGAAGAACATGAGTCTGAGAAAACAGAATTCTAGTAAGCAGGTAAGGAACTACCATTAATCACTGTAACCGATATATTTATGATAAGAACTATCAAATATCTGTCCCTATTGAAGTTTTGCTTTCTCTAGGAGCCATAAATCTAACCAGCTCTTACAGGATCCCTTTACCTAGAATTAGGAAAAATTATTGGGGCCATACTTCCTAGTCCTCACCTGCTTCAGTTCATAAGGCAATTGTTTTGACATGATAAATGCTTGACTTGGGTTTAAATGTATGAATGTATTGAAAGATATGTTGACAAAAGAGTTGGTGATTGAAGGGATCTTCCAAGTCTGACATCAGGCCATTTGAATGAAGGCACATATCATGGTTGTCTGCTCAAGTCCGTGGCTGTCCTCCTGGGAAGGGGGAGCTGAGACATTTGGATTTTTCCTAGCTGAGAAGAAAGGGCATATTTCTTAGCTTCTGCAGATGACTCGAAGTGTTCATTCTTCCTCCACTGATATTGTACCACTACGAAGGTCTCCTTAGGTAGGTTTGGTTGTTCCGTTTCAGTATTGCCATAAATTCCAGCCCCCTGATGTCCACAATAAACTTTGATGATGGAGAAATATTCTCTTTACATAGGTATTTCAACATGGCAATAAAGTATCTATTTGGGTGCACAAGTATTCCCTTTATCAATTCTCTGTTAATATCCTGCTTATCTTCAATTTGTCTATCATAGCTGAAATTTTAACCAGTTCTTAACGCTTGGTCACACCAAAAATGTCATGAATATTTCTACAAAATCCAAAATGGCATGAAAAATATATTCTTGCATGCAAGACTTATGAAAATCATCACTCTTGTCTAGTTCTTCATCAGACACATCAAAATAATGTCTTATTAAACATTCTAAAGTATGTAATTTTCTTAATGTAATAAAACTACAGAAAATCACCACCACTCATCTGTCAGTTTGCCGCAGTGTGATGGCTTGTGTGCTGTTGTGAGGATGGAGATTATGCCACTGATATTTCAAATATCAGCAAGGTATGGTGGTGCTTCCAGACAAAGACAGATTGGACAGAAGGATGGGGCCATGCAGTTCTGAAAAAATGGCCATTGAAAACCTATTTCAAGAGGTAGCGTATGATCAAGAACCAATAATATTGGAGGAAGAAGCCCAGGCTGCACTAAAGGAATTGGTGTGTGTGTGTGGGGGGGAGATTCCAGGCATTGACAGAATACTCAATATTTCAACAAATAGAATGTAACTCTTGATGCACTTACTTGTTCATGCCAAGAAATTTGGAAAACAGCTACCAGGCCAACTGACTGGAAGAGATTGATATTTGTGCCCATTCCAAAGAAAGGTGAT
>NW_006921594.1:23739205-23739957 GCF_000298275.1 Orycteropus afer afer
TTTATGATAATGTTTTCATTTTTTTCCCCTAGAGGTAGATTTAAGGCCAGGTATTCCAACTCTCTTATTTATAGATTAGCAACACTTAGAAATATTTTGTGATTCACCTATGTGCATACCAAAAAACAAACAAACAAAAACCCAAACCCATTGCCATCAAGTCAATCCTGACTCATAACAACCCCCATTGGGTTTCTAAAACTGTAAACCTTTATGGAAGTACATTGCCTCATCTTCCTCCTGCAGAGCAGCCGGTGGGTTTGAACCTTCTGGTTGGCAGCCAAATGCTTTATCTACTATGCCACCAGATTTCCTTAACTACATATAATTAGGATTAAATATTAAGTGTAGATAATCTTCTTTTCTTCCCGTTTGAGCTCCTATTACACCATACTTGGGAGCAGAACTATAGAGCTGAGAAATACATTTTTTTTAATTGTTTTCTGTCTCCTATCTATTTTAAATATATATTGATATTATTAATTGAAACAATTTATTTTCAAATATATAATTTAAATGCATGTATATTACTATGAATTTCATATTGTGCTTCTCACTTTTAGTCTTAAGCAAATATTAAGTTGAAGCAAAAGTCTATTTATAATACATGTAATAAGGATAAACTACTATTATTACCCACTGAGAAGCTTTGTACTCACTTTACATTTTGAGAAAATTCCTCTTAGATACCAACCCTACCTAGTAATCTTTATTTTTTCTATTCCCTGCATTTTGCCAATATTTTGCCACAG
>NW_006921594.1:23742432-23744529 GCF_000298275.1 Orycteropus afer afer
ATTAGTGTACATATTTAGGGTTATATAAATATAAATGAAGATGTTTAACATTAAAGTTATATAAGATATTATGAACATGTTTGAGGGTTTGAAGCAGAACACCACATAAACAGGAAAAAAATCTCAGTAGAGAAATCTAAACTAAATAATTTAAAAACTAAAAATTCTGTAGCTAAAATGTGTTAGTGGGGGGAAAAACACAACACATTAGGCATCGCAGAAGAAAAGATCAGTGAACTTAAACAACAAAGACCTAAGAACTAACCAAAATGAAGCACAGACAATAACACCCAAAGAGAAAAGGAAAACACCAAGTGTGTGTGTGTGTGTGTGTGTGTGTTAAGTACCAAAAGAGACAGAACTAGAACTAGGACAGAAAAAAGATATTTTAAGAAGAAATGATTGAATATTTCCAAATATAATGAAAAATATAATTCCCAAATCAATAGAGTTCAATAAACCCAAAGCAAAATAAACAAAAAGCAAGCCCCAGTAGTGCATATCATAATAAAATTGAGAAAATCAAAGAGAAAGCAAAATTCTAAAAACAGCCAGCAGAAAAAGAGAACATTATATATAGGTAGTAAATTATAAGAATTTCTTCTCACTTCTCAAAAGAAATGGGAAAAAAAATGGAAAACTTTCTTTAAATTGTTGAATGGAAATATTAATTTCTTGAAGTTAGAAGGTAAATAAAGACTTTTTAAATGAACAAAAGGTGACAGATCAACCATAAGACCTGTATAACAAGAAATATTAAGGAAAGTTTTTAAAGATAAAGGAAATACCAGATTTTAACTCAGACCAACAGAAACAAATAAAAGAGTGTTAGAAGAGTAAATATATATGTAAGGGTAAAACACTTTAGTTCCTCATTCCTTAATTTTTAAAAATCATTTTGTTTTCTTATTCTGTAAATATTTTAAAAACATAATAACAACATATTATGGAGTCATAACACATGTAAAACCTTTGACAACAATACTCAAAAGGAAAAGAAGGTAACTATTATTGTGGAATACAATATTATAGTCTTAATTATTGATAAAGAAATTAAAAACAGACAATAAGAGTATGCAAGATTTCAAAAACATGATCAATTTGACTTAATAGATGTTTATAAAATATTATACCTTCAAACAGAAGAAATATGCATTCTTTTCAAGTGTATATTGAATATTTATTAAGATAGAGTACATTCTGGGCCCTAAAAAAAAAAATTCAGAAAGAAATTAAATTCAGAATATAGTCTCTGACTTCAATAGAATTAAATTAGAAATTTAATTCAACCACTGCATCACTAGAGCTCCTGAAAACAGTATATAGACTCAAAAAGTAACTCACTGCCGTCAAGTTGATTCCAACTCATAGTGACCTCCATTATGTCCTGCTAAAAGGTCAGAGAGATGACATCTTCTGACCCCCTCTAACATCACAAGAGGAGGCAAAATCACCATCTGCAGCCCAAGGCCTGTTCCTGTGAGGCTAGATATGTTGTGACTCTCCAGCCCTCTTACCAATCTTGACACTAAACGTCCCTCCCATGGCACTCACCACCTGTCTGCTAGGTTCAATAATTCCCTGCAGTGGCCACACAGAACTCACAGAATGGGGTTTATTAGGGAAGCAACAGTCTACAATTCAAATTCAGGAACACATTCAGGATACAGTTCTTTGCTCAGGACAGTCTCCCTTCTGCTGTACCCTTAGGCATGTCTCTCTGGCCCTTGGCCTCTTGGCCTGACCTCTGCCTCTGTGGGCCAGGTAAGCCTGCTGTTCTGTCTCATGTCTCTTAGTTCCACTGCCACCATCTCTCAGCTGGGTGTCTGTCCCGCAGCCAGGTGTCTCTCTCAGCAGCGCATCAGTCTCAGCCAGCAGTCAGATACTTTCTGCCTCTAGGAGGGTTCATTTTGAGCCTGGCAGAGTGGTAAAACCAATCAATCCCAACATCAGAATTCTACACATCGGAGAGCGAACTTCCCCAGAAGATTAGTTTGTGCTGCTTCAACAGAAATACCCCAGGTGGATGACTTTAACAATCAGGAGTTTAAATTTCATGGTTCCACCCAGTAATCCAGTGAGACTTACAAAGACTAT
>NW_006921594.1:23745884-23748076 GCF_000298275.1 Orycteropus afer afer
ACACAGTTTGGTGTCAGAGATGTAGGATTTGTTTCTGCTCCTTGTAGAAGGAACAAATGGATTAGAAAACAAAAAGTCAATAGAAAAAGCACAGCACAATAAAAAGTCAATTAACTGGGGAGATTAATAAATGGATTAACATGTAGTTCTACTGATCAAAAAAATAACAGATGACCAAGATCAGTAAATAAAGTAAGGCATCCCTTCAGATAATAGAAAAATTGGAAGGGTGATAAGGAAATTATTGAGTAATTTTATGACAATACATTTGAAAACTAGATTTTTTTAAAACACAATTAACCCCCTGGGACTGTGGCTTCCAGGAGTTTCTCATGGTCATGCTAGCCCACACTTCATCTCCAGTAATTTGTCAAAATTACCATTGATGTGTTCCTATCAGTATAGGGAGTTAGAGCTTATACTCCAGGTAAATTGATCTCAGCTGTGGTTCTCTGTATTTGCTTGTCTCTCCAGTTTTGGGGTGACATTTTGCCTTATGACCTCAACTCTCTGATGGGGCTAAGAAGGCAGATTGCTGTTTGGGCTTGCTCGCTTTTTTCCTGTTGTAAGAATGGAAGTGATGACTTCTCGCCTTTTTACATATCACAGCTGAAACCAGAAGTCCTGATGTGTGTATATGTCAGAACCATCAGACCTGTACACTTTCCCTCAACTTAAAAAAAAAAAAAAAGGAAATAGGAGTTTTATTTAAGACTAAGAGTTGTACATAAGGGTGAAACATGAACTAGAATTGATCAAAGTAACCAGAGATTAAATGGCAGTCGAAAATAATTGCCTCAAAGAGGCTACATGAAAGTTTACTTTTCCTGAGAAAGTAGGCCCACGATATGAAGTTTGTCTCAGTTTCATATTTGTACTTGGGAACTCTGGTGGCATAGTGCCTAAGGCATCTGACTGCTAACCAGAAGACTGATGGTTTAAACCCACCTCAGAAGGAAGACTGGGCAATCTACTTCTGTAGTGATGCTGCCTCGGAAACCCAAGGAGGTGTCACTTTGAGTCGGAATCCACTTGACCATGGTGAGTTTGGTTTTTATGTATGTATCTTCCCACTCCATATAAACTTCTTAGCTTTACCAAGTGCTAATGTGTAAGTAGAAAATAGACTTTTTGTCGTTCAGCTCCTAGACCTGATGCTGAGCTCGACTGAACTATTTTTTCACTCCTACCGTTCTCTATTATTTTGCCTCTGATCTAATTGTGATAAATACTCAGAAGTTATGCTTGCACCTCAGTAGCTACATTTACATATTTTTAATGAGAAGCTTTGCTTACCAATTTATTTTTGAGATTATGGGAATATGAATGACATATTTATAACCTGCAATTTCAAATTGCACCAATAAAGAAAGATACCTGACTTTGTATGCAAATATTTTATGGAATAAACTATAGTGCCTCATTATAAAGTGGCCATGGTCCTTAGACCACCCAGGAAAACCTCTATAATGAGGTTTGGCCCCATCAACTTGCACTATAATGTCTTCAGATATTTCCTTTTCACACCACACTGATTTGACTTGATTTGCTCTTCATTTCCCATTTCTTATTTTCTTTTGGGTTTGGAATTTTGTGGCTTATTTGGTTGTTTTTTTTTTTTTTCAGAATAAAGCATGACATTTTCCAGACCACCTATTCTTATATGTTGTTGTTGTTGTTAGGTGCCAACAAGTCATTTCCGACTCATAGCGACCCCATGCACAGCAAAACAAAACACTGCCAGATCCCGCACCAGCTCCATGATCCCTGCTATACTTGAGCCCATCATCACAGCCACTGTGTCAATCCATCTCGTTGAAGGCCTCCCCGTCTTTCATCGGCCCTCCACCCTACCAAGCATGACATCCTTCTCTAGGGAATGGTCCTTCTGACAACATGACAAAAATAGGTGAGACGAAGTCTGGCCATTCTCACTTCCAAGGAGCATTTCGGGTCCACTTCCTCAAGGAAAGATCTGTTAGTTCTTTTAGCAGTACATGGTACTTTCAGCATTCTTCGCTAGCACCACAACTCAAAAGCATCAACTCTTCTTGGGTCTTTCTTATTCATTGTCCAGCTCTCACATGCATATGAGGTGATTGGAAATATCATGGCTTGTGTCAGGCGCACCTTAGTCCTCAAGGAGACATCCTTGCTCCTCAGCACTTGAAACAGTTCCTTCACAGTTGACT
>NW_006921594.1:23748711-23754869 GCF_000298275.1 Orycteropus afer afer
TCCTCTTCTGAATCCAGCTTGCACCTCTGGAAGTTCTCTGTCAATATGCTGCTGCAAACATTTTTGAATTCTTATATAGTGGGTCTCTAAACAAATTCAAATTCTTCTTTAGAGTACCTCATTTTACAGTGCAACTCAAGAATATTGATTTCATAGCTTATTGAAAATATTTTCTTAGGAATTTTACGTAGTAGAATATAACCTTATTTGTTATATGTGGAACTGTTTCATGTTCTTTTCTATCATGTAAAAACTCTTTGTAAGTTTTAGTGGAGACCCCAGATTTACACTATCCATTGTCTTATTTAATTAAAACACAGAAATCTTATTTTTGATTATTCAGTAGCAAAATATGTAAACCAATATATGTTATAAAATAATTATTTTAAAATTCTAGAAAAAAATTATCTCATTATTTTGTGTTTTACATTAAAAATTTTAAATGGTATATTCTGACTGTCATATCTAAAGTTTTATTTGCATAATTTTTAACTGAATTTAAATATCTTGCCAGAACCAATCATTGATATTTTTAGCTACAAAAGAAAGAAAGCTTTCCATGTATTTGAATAGTCATCGGAATGAGAAAGGAAACAGATAGATGTTGAATGTGCTAACATAAACACAACATACATAGTGTATATTTTCCTTGTTATTTCTCAATTTCCAATTTTGTAGAATAAAAATGTAGACTTTTTAAATCTGTCACATGATCAGATAGACATGTTTTTCTCTATTCAATAAGTAATTTTCAATGATTGTACTTTTTTGGTTAAGAAATGATTTTTTGGGGGGTACATTGTATTTGGAAAACCTTAATGAATAATGTAATTTCCTCTATTTTCCCCCAAATAATTGAAAGCCAGCTAAAATAATTACAATTATTTTAAGCAAAGAATGAGATTTACTAGAAGGATACTGGGGCAGCTCACCAATTCAACAAACTACAGCAGCAACCACCCTGTTCCCATGAAACTGTAACTGAAACTGTGGGCTTGGATTTCATCAGCATTCTCTCTCTTTCTCTGTCTCTCATCTTTGCTTTCATCTTCATTCCATCTTCATTCTCTCCTAGTTCACATAGGCCTTCACCATACAAAAACAGTAGGCCAATTCTCTTAGTCAAGGTTAGCACAAAGTGGGTGAGGGGGAGAGATGGATGGATGGATGGATGGATGGATAGATAGACAGATAGATAGATAGAGGAGATGATAGAGATATAAATATACTATCATGTGTATGCTTATGTGTATACATAATGTCTGTTTGGACAATGTCTGACTACATATATGTCCATGGTCTCATAAGATTATAATAGAATTCAGAGATCCTGACTGGAGAATGGGACATAGTGAGCACAACAGCTTTCCTCAGAAAACACATGTATCTCATGTCTCTTGTACACAAAGGGACTGCATTGCAAGGTGTGTAATGGTACAATGCGTATATAACTTATAATACATATGTCTTTATAGTCATAATAAATGCTAATGCTACTGGCTTATGTATGTACTGTACTGTATTTGCTATCTAAAAATTTTCCAAATAACCATGTATGCTTCAACTTGTAGGCAGCAGCATCCAATCTTGTGGATTGTGGGTGAGTGTAGTAATGTTATTTCTCTTTAAATTTTTTTTAAACTACTGCTTCCAGCAAAGCCAGTGCTAGTGATAACAGAAACAAGAGGAAAAGGAGAAATTATCAATTTGGAAGTGAAGCAAAATTTATTAAAAAACATGAAGGGAAATATCAGTGAATATTACTGCTCGAGATTTAGGTATATTGCACTCAACAATCACAATGATTTTCAAAAACAAAGAAAACATTTCCTAGCTGTTCCAAGGATCAGCTCCACTGAACCTACAAGACTAACAAAAATGCAAAAAGAACCTATATTAGATATGGAGAGATTATTAGTCATGTGTATTGAGGATCAAACAAAATAGCAAATCCCTCCCAGCAGGTTGATGATCACTGCTAAGGCATGAAGCTTGTTCAAGATGATTAAAGAAAAAGCAGGACCAGAATATGAAATGATGTTTGTACAACATCCAAATAACATAATGTCTTATTTCACAGAACATATTATAGATGGTAAATGGTGGATGACTGTATATATAAAAGCAGATTCTCCTCTGTGCAGAATATATTTATACATATACACAAACACACACATGTACATATATTTATAGTCTGCACAGAGGAACATCTGTTTTTTGTAACATTTGAGTTTGTACTTTCTAGAGTACATCAAATTGAGTATTACCACAAGGGTATAATAATACTAAGAAGATAATTATCTTTCTAGGAATCCATTGGCCAAGTTTGCAAAATCACCCCTCATACCTTCCAGACTCATTGAAGAAATTCACAGTTTCCTGGATCTTCTAAAACAAACTCAGAGAGACAATGCTCTTAGGGACTGTTATGAATTAAATTTCATCCCCCCAAAATATGTGTCAGCTTGGCTAGGACAAGATTCTCAATGGTTTGGCAGTTATGTGATGATGTAACCATGCCCTATTATGCGCTCAGTCAATCAGTTGTAAGGGGATTAGGGTGGGATGAAACACCTTTACTCACGTCTGAGCCTTGACCCCATGTAAGAGGAACTTTCCTGTGGTGTGACCTGCATCAGCTTTTATCTTACAAAGGTAGAAAGGAGAAATAAGTGAGTAGAGAAAGGAAGATCTGTCTACCACTAAGACAGTAGAACCTGGAGTGGAGTGCAGCCTTTGGAACTGGGGCCCCTGTTCGAAGAACCTCTTAGATCCAGAGGAAGAATGATGCCAATACATGTAGATATCCAAGGAACATCAGGCCAACAGATGTTGAAAGGAATAAAGGACTTACAGATGTTGAAAGGAATAAAGGACTTACCCCTGGAGTCAACAGAGAGATGAAGACTTCCCATGGAACTGATGCTCTGAATACAGATATCTTGCCTCCTTAATTGTGAGAGAATAAATTTCTGTTTGTTACACCCGAATACGTATAGTATTTCTGTTACAGTAGCATGAGATAACTAAGACAGAGTCCATAGATGTGCCTTCTCATTATAAAAGATGAACTTTCTCAAGGTTCATCCATTGGTGTTCAATGTATCCAATCTATTCCTCAGATGGTCTCTAAATTCAAGCGGGATATAATCAAGGTTGTATTTTTGCTCTCCTGGACTTGTTCTAATTTTCTTGAGCTTCAACATGAGCTTGTGTATGAGCAATTGATGGTCTGTTCCACAGCCAGCTCCTCACCTTGTTCTGATCAATGGTATTCAGCTTTTCCAGCTGCTTTTTCCACAGATGTTGTCAATATGATTCCTGTTTATAATATATGGAAAAGTCCACATGGATGGTCACCATTTATGTTGCTGAAAAAAAGATATTTGCAGAGAATAAGTCATTAGTCTCACAAAATTCTATCAAGTGGTTTCCAGCATCATTTCTATCACCAAGACCATATTTTCCAACTAATGATGCTTCTTTGTTACCAACTTTCTCATTCTAATCACCATTAATTATCAATACACTTTGATTGCATGTTTGACCAATTTCAGACTGTAGAAGTTGGTAAAAATCTTTAGTTTCTTCATCTTTGGCTTTAGTAGTTGGTACATAAATTTGAGCAACAGTAGTATTTGCTGGAAGAAATCATGAAATAAAAGAGCTGAACATAAGATTTCCAAGATGTGGCATTAGAAAACCAAAACGGAAGAACACTCTTGGTATTTCTCAACCTTAAAGAACTGAAGAAAAACTTCAGGCTTTGAGGTGCAATTTTGAAATATTCTGCTGGATCATCTTTCTTTGGAATAGGCAGAAACATGGATCTCTTCCAGTCAGTTGGTCAGGCAGCTATTTTCCAAATATCTTGACATAAATGAGTGAGCACATTCAGAGCTGCATCCATTGGTTGAAACATCTCAATGGACATTCGGCTAAATCTGATACCTTGTTTTTCACCAATTCCTTCATCGTAGCTTGGATTTCTTCCTTTAAAACCATTGGTTCTTGATCATATGCTACCTCTTGAAATAGTTGAATGCCAATAAATTCTTTTTGGTACAGTTACTCTGTGTCTTCCATCTTCTTTTGATCGTTCCTGCTTTGTTCGTTGTTTTCCTCATAAACACCAAGCCAAAATAAAGGGTTTTTATGGGCAAATAATCTTAGAAGCTGGGGTATATGAAAAAGAACATGGCATCAGGATTAGAGGAAGATTTATTAACAATCTGCTATATGCAGAAGACATATTCATTCTTGCTGAAAATGAAAAGGATTTGAGGCCCTTATTGATGAAGATCAACTACTATAGCCTTCAATATGGATTGTACCTCAATATAAAGAAAACAAAAATACTTACAAATGGGCCAATAAGCAACATTATGATAAATGGAGAAAAATTAAAGTTCTCAGTGATTTCATTTTACTTGGATGCACAATCAAGAAAGCAAAAGAAATTAGTTGACCTAGTGCATTAGACAAATCTGCAGCAAAAGACCTCTTTAAAGTGTTAAAGAGCAAAGATGTCACTTTGAGGACTAAGGTGCACCTAAACCAAGCCATTGTATTTTCAGTAGCCTCACATGCGTGTGAGAATTGGACAATAAATAAGAAAGATTGAAGAAGTATTGATGTCTTTGAATTGTGCTGCTGGTGAGGGGCACTGAAAATACTATGGACTGCAAGAAGAACAAACAAATATGTCTTAGAATGCTCCTTAGAAGTGAGAAGGACCAGACTTCATATCACCTACCTTGGTCATGTTGTCAGAAGGGACCAGTGCCTGCAGAAGGATATCATACTTGATAAAGCAGAGGATCAGAGAAAAAGAGGAAGCCCCAGTGAAATGGATTGACACAGTGGCTGTGACAATGGAATCAAGAGTAACCAAGATTGTGAGGATAGGCATTGTTTCATTCTGCTGTATGTAGGATCTCTGTGAATCAGAGCCAGCTTGACAGCATCTAATGACAAAAACAACATGCTGTTGACTTGGCTCCGACTCAGTCAAACTATTTACAATAGGTATAATGAATAAAAATCAGGTAAGGTAAGAGTATAGGGTCATATGGAGTATGATATTTTAAACACTGTGTTTAGGGACATCCTCTCTGAAGAAATTACGTTTGGTCAGAGGTTTGAATGAGGTAAAGGGATGTGATAGTTATTTCCAAGTTGGCTCCAAAGATTCTCATTTCTTAATATTTACATCTTTGTGTACTCCCTCAACATGTTGAATCAGGGCTGGTCTGTGTGCCTAAGGTAATGTGGCAGAAATATCATAGTGTAAGACCCAATATTGGATCATAAAGGCATTACACCTTCCATGGGAATCCATCTACCTTATTGTGAGGAAACTCAAACAGTCCCATGGTAAGGTCCACATGGAAGGAAACCAAACTACCAGCCTTATGTTTGAGCCTACTTAACAATGGATCATCTAGCTCTACTTGAACTCTCAGATGATTGCTATCCACCTGAAAACTGACCTCAACTTCCTGGAAGACCCCAAGCCATAATTCTCTTCATCAAGCTGCTCCAAAATCCTTGTCTTTCATATATCATGAAATAATCACATTATTATTACTTTTTTAAGCTACTAAATTTGGAGAGTTGTTTGGTATGCAGCAATAAATGACTAATATAGATTTTTATACTGAAAATAGAGTACTATTGTGACAGTGACCTAAAAATAAGGGAGTTGCTTCTGGACTGGTTGGCAGGCATAAATTTAAAGGGTCTTGGATAGACTATTAGGGAAAACCCAGTGACCTTCAAGAAGATTATCAGAGCTTGCAGGTAAATTAAGAAAATGTTATTGGAAGTGGGAAAAGAGAATCCTTATAATATAGTGATGTAAAATTTAGTATTTGCAGCAAGACAGAAGGTAGTAAATGCATTTAATCAATGAGATATTTTTGCTATGAAAGTCTAGACAGATTGTGGTAGGCACCATTTGTCTTCTTGCTTCTTATATTGTAACAAGAAGAGAGAGGTAAAACAAACTTTTAAATATACAGGAGTCAATACATATTGCATTTGAAAATAAAACTTTATCTTATCCTCAGACTTTCCAGTTGGCAAATACACATGCCTCAATCTCTTGCTGCTTTCAAATTGTAAATTCAAATGACTAATTTTATAATTTGTATTTC
>NW_006921594.1:23755579-23756660 GCF_000298275.1 Orycteropus afer afer
TGTTCTTTGCACAGTAGTGCATTATGTTAATTAAATTATTCACAAAGTAGCTTTCATTGTTGGAGTACAAATGTTTTTAGCCTATGCTAAATACTTCTACTGAGAGTATTATTTTAAGAATAACATAGAAAACTGAATGGGACAGAAAAAATAATAGAATAATAAAAGAAAAGGAATATAGTTAATATAATAGCTATGTGTTTTAAAATTTTCCTTGTTATCATTCTATTCATCATATATGCTTTTATGGCTTTTAGTTTTAGTAGGAATTCCAACACTTTATATAACTCATTAATAAACTTCAAGAAAGATGTCATAAGGAATCTTCAGTGAATGCATTTGAAGAATATGAAAATACCTAAATCCACTTTCTGCTTCCACTTTCTATTATTTATTTTATATATATACTTAATTTTGGTAATAGGAGAGGCCAGGCAGGAAGCAGGAGCTGGAGGATGGCTGGAACAGGTAAGGGGAGAGGCCAGGCAGGAAGTTGGAGCCAGCAGACAGCCAGAACAGGTAGGGGAAGGCCAAGAAGTGAGCTGAATGATTTGAAACAGCTAAGGGAGACAAATTTGTCTGACAGTTTATCCTGCTGTGGTGAGTTGTGTGTTACTGTGAGGCTGGAGGCTAGGCCATTGGTGTTTCACATGCCAACAAGGTTACTCATGGTGGACAGGATTCAGTGGAGCTTCCAGACTAGGACAGACTCAGAAGAAGGAAGAGGCCACCCACTTCTCAAATAATTGACCAGTGAAGACCTTATGAATACCAGTGAAACACTGTCTGATATATTACTAGATAACTTTATGAATAGCCCAGAAACATTGTCTAATACAGTGCTGGAAGATGAGCCCCTCAGGTTGGAAGACACTCAAAATGCACTGGGAAAGAGCTGCCTCCTCAGAGTAGAGCTGACCTTAATGATGTGGATGCAATAGAGCTTTTGGGACGTCCATTGGCTGATGTGGCAGGACTCAAAATAAGAAGAAACAGCTGTAAACATCCATTAATATTTGGAACATGGAATCTGTGAAGTATGGATCTAGGAAAATTGGAAGCTGTCAAAAATGAAATGGAA
>NW_006921594.1:23758076-23762280 GCF_000298275.1 Orycteropus afer afer
TCCTCCCTTACAGACTAAGATCTCCAGAGAAGCAGAGCATAGGATAGCAGGGACAGGAAGCAAAAATTTTTTGAATGGGTCACTAGGGATAGTAGTGAATGGTACCAATCCCATTTCCACCTCTTGGTTCTTGGACCCATGAATCCTGGCTATTGGAGAAACAGCACTGTATATTGGATGCTGGTTTAGAACATACAGAGCCTGCTGGAGAACATTGCCCCAGCCCTTTAAGGTATTGCCACCTAGTTCCCGCCGTACTTGTGTTTTCAGTAGGCCATTCCATGGTTCTATCAAGCCAGCTGCTTCAGGTTGATAGGGAACATTGGAAGACCAGTGAATTCCATGAGCTGAGGCCCATTGCCGCACTTCATTTGCTGTGAAATGAGTCCCTTGATTCAAAGCAATCTGTGTGGAATGCTATGACAGTGGAAAAAGCATACTGTAAGTCCATGGATGGTGGTTTTGGCAGAAGCACTGAGTGCTCAGTTCCATTTCCACAATAAGTATCTATTCCAGTAAAAACAAAATGCTGTCCTTCCCATGATGGAAGTGGTCCAATATGATCAACTTGCCACCAGGTTGCTGGTTGATCACCCTGAGCAATGGTTTCATATCACAGACTCAGTGTTGGGCTCTGCTACTGGGAGATTGGGCATGCAGCAGTGGTGGTAGCCAAGTCAATAAGTGGAAGTCCATGTGGCTGAGCCCATGCACAACCTGCACTCCTGTCACCATGGCCACTTTGTTCATGAGCCCATTGGGCAATGACAGGAGTTGTTGGAGAAAAAGGATGACTGGTTTCTACAGAACATGTCCACCTGATTGTTAAAGTCCTCCTCTGCCTAGGTCACCTTTTGGAGGGCATTCACATGAGACACAAATATTTTTACTCCTTTGGCCAATTCAGAGAGATCTATTCACATACCTCTTCCTCATACATTCTTGTCACCAATTTTCCTATCATGCTCCTTCCACATCCCAGACCATCCAGCCAAGCTATTAGCCACAGCCCACGAATCTGTATACAATTGTACATCTGGCCATTTCTTATCCCTTGCAAAGTGAACACCCAGATGTACAACTCAAAGTTCTGCCCATTGGGAAGATTTCCCTTCACCACTGTACTTCAGAGAAGTCCCAGAAAGAGGCTGCAGTGTCACTGCTGTCCACTTAGAGTGGTGTCTGCATACCATGAAGAACCATCTGTAAACCACACATGAGTTTTCTCTTCCTCTGTCAACTGATCATAAGGCCATAGGTGCAGACTGGGAGAAGGAAGGTAACATGACTGGAGTGGAAACCATAGACATTTGGGCCACTTCCTCATGCAACTTACTTGTCCTTTAGGTCCTGCTCTAGCCCAATCTCTTGTATACCATTTCCCTTTAATGTGCTGCTGTTCACATCCAACTTTATGACTCTATGGGTCGGACAACACCCAGTTTATGATGGGAAGCTCAGGCCTCATAGTGACTTGGTGGCCCATGGTTAGTCATTCAGTCTTTTCTAAAGCCCAGTAACAAGCCAAAAGCTGTTTCTCAAAAGGAGAGTAATTATCTCTAGAGGATAGCAGGGCTTTGCTCCAAAATCTCAAGGGTCTGCATTGTAATCCACTGATAGGGACCTGCCAAAGACTCCAAACAGCATCTTTGTCTGCTACACACCCTTCCAGCACCGTTGGATCAGCTGGATCATATGGCCCAAGTGGCAGAGCAGCCTGAACAGCAGCCTGAACCTGATGCAGAGGCTTCTGTTCTTCTTGGCCCCACTCAAAACTGGCAGATTTCTGAGTCACTAGATAAATAGACTGAAGCAACACACCCAAATGAGGAATATGTTGCCTCCAAAATCCAAAGAGGCCCACCAGACATTGTGCCTCCTTTTTAGTTGTGGGGGAAGCCAGATACAATAACTTATCCTTCACTTTAGTAGGAATATCATGACATGCCCCACACCTTTGAACCCCTAGAAATTTCACTAAGGTGAAAGGTGCCTGAATTTTTTGTTGACTTAATTTTCAACCCTGCAGCATGCAGGTGTCTCACCAATAAGTCTAGAGTCATTGATATTTCTTCCTTACTAGGTCCAATCAGCATAATGTCATCAATATAATGGACCAGTGTAATGTCTTGTGGAAGAGCAAGGTGATCAAGATCCCTACAGACTACATTATGACATAGTGCTGGGGAGTTGATATACCCTTGAGGAAGCACCATGAAAGTATATTGTTGGCCTTGCCAGCTGAAGGCAAACTGCTTCTGATGGTCCTTTGAAATTGGTATTGAGAGAAAGGCATTGACCAGATCATTGGCTTCATACCAAGTACCAGGAGATATACTAATTTGCTCAAGCAATGAAACCACATCAAGAACAGCAGCTGCAATTGGAGTCACCACCTGATTAAATTTATGATAATCCACTGTCATTCTCCAAGATCCATCTATTTTTTGCACAGGCCAAATAGGCGAATTGAATGGGAATGTGGTGGGAATCACCATCCCTGCATCCTTTAAGTCCTTGATGGTGGCAGTAATCTCTGCAACCCCTCCAGGGATGGGGTATTGCTTTGGGTTTACTATTTTTCTAGGTAGAGGCAGTTCTAATGGTTTCCACTTGGCTTTTCCTACCATAATAGCCCTTACTCCACATGTCAGGGACCCAGTGTGGGAATTCTGGCAATAGCTGAATATATTTGTTCCAGTTATGCATTCTGGAACCAGGGAAATCACTACAGGATGGGTCTGGGGATCCACTGGACCCACTGTGAGACATATCTGAGCTAAAACTCCATTAATAACTTGACCTCAATATGCCCCCACTCTGACTGATGGACCACAGGGACACTTTGCGTCTCCTGGAATTAGTGTCAATTCAGAGCCAGTATCCAGTAATCCATAAAAAGTCTGATTATTTCCTTTTCCCCAATGAACATTCACTCTTGTAAAAGACCTCAGATCCCATTGTGGAAGGCTGGGAGGAAGATTGACCGTATGGTACCAAGATAGTGGGGTGCTGCTCTGACAAATACCTAAACTGTGGAAACGGGTGTGGAGTGCATCCTTGACCCAAGACCCTGGCAGAGAGACCCCGTAATGTGGCATGAGAGACAGCAGGAGCAGAGCCAAGAGACCGACATGCAGTGGCAACAGCCTTACCAGCCCATGGAGGAGAAAGCTGGATGCCATTGGGTAGGCCGCTTCCTGGTGGAGTGAGTTGCCTTCAGACATTAATCAGTAGAAGAGACCAGCATGAATGGAGTAGTAGGTTGCCTGGCCCACAGATCAAGAAAGCTGAGTGCATTTTGGGCAGGAAGATTTCCGGCAGAGTGGGTTGCCTTCAGCATTAATCATCAGAAGTGGAGAGAGCAAGGAAATGGGTAGAAGTACTACCTCAGCCTCAAAAGATAGGACCATGGCCTCTGGGAGTAGTACCACCATAGCCCCCTAGGTTTCAAAGAGTCATACCTTCACCAACTTGTTTCTGGAGTGTGGGGTTGCTCATTCATGTGAGCCAGTGGGATGGAGCCATAGCCATTGGCCAAGAATGAGGGGGCAGAGCTGTCATGCTCAAGAGGGAGAGAAATGGGGCCACCAGGCCAAGGGGGTGAGGTCACAATCAGGAACTAGGGGACTGGAGGCATCCAGTGAAGGAGATTTGTACAGATGCCACCCACTGAAGATCTGTACAGGTGCCAAGTTGACAAGGGGTAGAATTGTGGTAGTTAAGTTGTGTGTCAATTTGGCGAGGCCTGTTTGAGTGGTTAGGCAGCTGGATATAGTTATTCCCCATAGTGAGATTGGTAATTAATTCCATGATGGAATCTATTGGAGCAACTGAGTAGCTGCTTTAGGGATACGGTTCACTTCCCATATATAAGAAACATCTTTGGGAATGCTTTTTGGCACACTTGTACCCTGCATGTAGCCAAGTCATTGTTGAACAGCCTGCCTTGCCCTGCTGATCTTGGGACTGTATATGAAGTTGAATTAGTGGCCTGCTGTGCTGTTTGATAACAGGAGGACTGCCTTTTTACTTGTCAAGCTTGGGCTTGTCAGCCTCAGCGGCCAGTAGCTGTCTGAGTAAAGCAAATTCTCCAATTTCAGTGGGCCAGGAGCAGGAGGCAGAGCTGAAGCCCAGGGTTGTGGGTCTTTCACCCAGCCCCTAGAGCCTGGCACTTAGAATTCAGACTTCTAGCTCCAAAACT
>NW_006921594.1:23763095-23766571 GCF_000298275.1 Orycteropus afer afer
CTCGACGGCAAATAACAACAACAATCTTTATGAAAGCAGATTGCACATCTTTCTCCCACTTAGAGTGGCTGATGAGTTCGACTTTTCAGTTAGCATCCAAGCACTTAATTAACCACTATGCCACCAGGGCTCTTTACAGCATCCAAGCACTTAATTAACCACTATGCCACCAGGGCTCTTTACCAAAAGGTAATAAAGGCAGAATTATAGTGACAAAAGTGTTTTCTCATTCAAAAACAAAACCATTAGAAAATGTCAATGTTTTACAATTACATGTTCAAATATTTTTGAAAATCTGAACAAACTCTCTAGGAAGAAACTGACACTGTACTTGTGGCCTTAATGTTACACTGATACCTTGGAGGTGATGTTGAACATTATTATTTATGCTAGAGGAGAGGCCCCGAGCGTGTGTGAAGGAAGAGGATATAGAGGTGAAAGGAAAAGAAGAGAAATGGCAGATATCCTGAATTATATATTCTAGGGATTCAACAGTCCTGGAATGTAATATATAAGTATTCATCTCTAGGGATCATGATTCAGATAAAAAGTGTCTAGAACAGCAGGCCAAGTTTGGAAAAGGAAGTTACCAGCAATACTGTAACAGAAAATATAAGACTGCCTGCCAGCTGTGCTGGTCTTAAAAATTGGCTCACTGAGTGATGAAAAGTAGCTCCCCAGTTGCACTGTGGAAAGAGAGAGAGAGAGAGAGAAAGAAAAGTAACATTGAGACAGACATGCAAATTAGAACTGGCCCCAAAGCCCAGGATATGAATACAATTAAGCCAAAGGTAATAGAAATACCACTCATTCATTTCCTCACTTCTCTTAAGTTTTGGCTCAGATGCCACTACTCAGTCCTTCCCCTTCTCTCTTGAAAATAATTATTTCCTCTTTCCTTTTATGTCCCTTTGCCAAACTTTAATTTTACTCATAGCATTTATTTATTTGCTTTTTAAATTATAGTTTGTACCCTCCACTAAAATATAATTTCTATGAAGATAGGAAATTAGTCTAGTTTACTGTTCTATCATCAAACATCCTACACAGTTTTAGCATATGGTAAGTGCTTAATCAATGGTTTAAAAATAAAAGGCACTAATCATTTTAATTCCAAAATCAGATAGTTATAAGTTATATGCAATGTCCCTGCCTCCTTTTCTACATGAGATCTATCATTATTTATTATCTCAACTGAACAAAACTTCCTTATTTTTGCCTTCCTCTCTTTCCCTACTTCCATTGTCTTTGTTCTGAACCTCATATAATGCCACACAATTTTGTTTCCAATTTGCTACAGCCATTTAGCAGTCAATATGGTAATATAAAAATATGATAGCATTGGATCAAATAAGCTGTGCAGCAGATCTGCCTGATCTTACTGTTTCCATGAGCCTCATCCTTCTATATCCTGCGTTTCATTATCAAACTCCACAGCAGAGCAATAGCAAGCTGTATAGGATTAAGTCAGTGCAATCTAACATATGTAAATTCACTGTTCTCTCATGAATCAAAATATTTCTTATTTGTTCCAGAGTAAATTTACAGGGCTCAATCATTAAATTTCCAATTAGTACACCAGTCAAAATTTTGTCAGTTTATAGCAAAGAATGACTAAACCTTATTTACTTATTTATCTCATTGTATGTCAGTGTTTATTTTTGTTTTGTTTTTGTTTTTATAACCTACTGAACATAAGATGGAAATAAAAAGTTTTAGCTATGGATCTTGTGATCTTAATTATGTTTTTAACTAGATAGATTTGAATTTATATCAATGTTCAGAATTATTTCCCATAGTAATGTAAAAAAGGCAATTAGAAGTTTTGGAAGAGTTTTTGTCTGTCATATTTTGAAAGGGAAACAAGTGTTCAATGACGTGAGCTTGAAGATTGTCAGATGGGTAGAAAACGTGGTCATAAGAACCATTCCTGACCAATAAGACAGTATTAGTTAAGGAGAGATTTTTAGTTAGATATAGATAGGTAGGTAGATAGATAGATGATAGATAGATAGATAGATTGATAGATAGATAAATAGATAGGTAGATGATAGATGCATCTATTTAAAATCTGTGCCTTTATCTATATATAGAGAGAACATGTATGTGTATATTTGTTCCCATTGCTGGCCTAATCCAAATACCTCTGGCACAAATATCCTGTAACAAATAACCTCACCAAAATGCCATTTATCAACCTGTTCTCAAGCAGGGACTCTTGGAGTAACTTCTAATGTCCTTCTAGTCCTGCAAATGTTACTTCTCTACAACTAATTATTTCCCTTCCAGAGTGAAATAACTAAAAGGAAAATACAAAAATGAATGTTGAAAAGCTCTCAGTAGCTCTGAACTGTATGTTGAAAAGCGCAGAGATGTTTAGCAAGTACGTCACAGGTTACCATCACAAGACCCATGTATTCCTCTCTAGCTTTCATTTCCTACTGTTTCTCCACTTAGACAGTCTAGCCATAACAAATTTTCATCCATTTCCTGAATGCACCATGCTGTTTTATGCTTTCACACCGTGGTTGTACTCAGCTTACTAAGAGTGGATGCAGAAGACTAAACAATAAAACATAAAGCTTCTGCAGAAAGAGGGACTATTTAATAAGAAACACAATGGCATCTATTTCTTCCTAGTTGAGGATCTGTTTTCTACCATTCTTATCCCAAGAAGCAAGGAATTACACCCCTGCTCCATCTATGGCAAAGCATAAAGCAGACAGAAAAGGGAGTCAGCTAACAGACAATATTCAAGAGAGACATAAAAGTACAGGTCCATATAAAAAGGCAAAAACATTTCTAGGGCAATGAATATCATGTTGCATAACTTAACAGAATGCATTTGAGGGAAACAGCATACTGTATGTGCATTACATTAAAGTGTCTATATATAGGATTCAAATATTTATTAATAGTCCACCAAAAAGAACAAGACTTTTCTGGAATTTGGAATAAGTATTCTTAGGTGACAAAGAGACCATTCTAGCACATGACTGCATAAGCCAAGAAAAGAGTGAGTGTTCGGGAAGTGGAGCAGCCGCATAAACATGATGCAGTACGAGAAATTAGTCGTGCAGAGCAAAAAGCAGATTCTCAATTGGACATGGCAATAGGTTCTCATCAATTTCTAATAAAGACCTTTGCATATTATTTATGAATTTAGAATACTACTATGTGTTAGTAAGTTGTCTTATAACCATACATAATTTTTATTCTTTAACATAGGGATATTATATTTGCATTTGTTTTTCTTTGTTGTTAGTTTTTCAACATTCTTAGCTAAAAGATCAATACTCTGTCTATACCAGATGTTGTGCCACCAATTATTCTAGTAGTCTGAGATACAAAAAGGTAGGGATAATTAATCTTATAAAATATTTGTTGTTGTTGTTAGGTGCCGTCAAGTTGTCTCCAACTCATAGCGACCCTATGCACAGCTGAATGAAACACTGCCCGGTCCTGAGCCAGCTCCA
>NW_006921594.1:23768746-23769751 GCF_000298275.1 Orycteropus afer afer
CTGCCCTCAACAACAACATAGGGTCACTATGAGTGGCAATCAACTTGACAGCAATGGGAAACATATATTTTACCAAGATTGTTTTATATAATGCAAAGAATATATAGTGTTATACACTTTTATCCCTTGCTTTTAAATCCATGATAATTGGGACTTTTAACACTTTAGAAGGTGTGTTATTGTGTTCATGAAACTATCTCTTCCTAAACTTTTTCTAATTAACACATGTTATTAATTTGTATTTTAACATGTTTTCCAAGGTTTATGAGTTTTGTGCTAGCAACAGTAGATGTTGCAAGCTTATTTTGTAAATCACTAAGCCACATTAACCAGATGGACTTAAAGGAAGAGCTTACATCATAATGACCAACATCCAAAAAACCAAAACCAAACATATTGCTGTCATATTGATTCTGACTCATACAAACTCTACAGTATGGAGTAGAACTTTTCATAGGCTTTTCTAAGCTGTGATCTCTACAGAAGAAGAAGAAGTAAATTATCAAAAGTTGAGTGTGAAAACTGAGAAACATGTTTACCATGGCAAGTGCAATAAATTTCTTCATAAAAATAGACCGATAATTAGTATGGCCACTGGCAAACTATCAAAAACTTCTATGTAAAGTTCTGGCTAACTGCTTCCAGATATATAGCATTAAAATATGATAATGATTTAATAATATTTTCAGATATGGAATTTATATTTCCTAATAATTTACAGAGAAAGTACACTTTATAGATATCCTTAATATATTGTAATGTTAGAGCCCTTTCTGGGAAAGAAATGCTTCCATGAACAAGTCATTAGTAATTAAAATCAAATAACTTAAGTAACTATCAACTCCTTAAGCCATGTGTGCTATTTTGTCTGTCCAGGATATTCTTCACTCTGCCTTTTTCTTGTTCCTATCATAGCTCCTAATGTTCTGATGGTAGCAGATGGCTTAAGGATGGAACAGGATGCAGTCTGGCTCAAAGAGAAAACTCCTCTGGATAATTTTCTAT
>NW_006921594.1:23770481-23773819 GCF_000298275.1 Orycteropus afer afer
AAAAAAATCTATTGCAGAACCATAAGAGAGAAATAAGATATCATGCTTTCTTTTACAATCATGCTGTAAACAGACTTAAGAGTAATACAATGGTTCTAGATTTTTTTTTCCAAATTAAAAGTATTTTTCAAAATTTTAAGTAATGGATACTAATTTTTATCTAGATTTATGAAATGTGTGAAGTATGCAAAATAATATTTGTTATTTAGAAATATTAACAACACAAAAGCAGCTGGTGTAAAAAGTGGAACTCTGCACTCAGCCTTCCTAATGCATAAGGAGCCACTTCTTTGCCTTTTGTGTGATTAAGTCTGACTGGCTTCTGTGCTTCAAACAATTTCTTCCTTACGTAGATGAGATTACTAAACACATTGGTCTACAATTTGCCTTTCTCATTTTAAAAGCATAGAGTTCCTATTTTTCACATGAATGGATATTTACACATTCCTTTAATAATTCAAATCCATTAAAGTTCAATCCACCTTATCCATGACTGCATCCCCTCTGCTAAACTATGACAAGCGATTTCAATATTTTTTTGATCTCCTATATACTTATGCCTAGACCTCAGTTATTTTATGATTATTTTCATATTTATTCCTCTTGTAATTTTTCTTTATTATTTCTCATAATTTGCTGGACACATGGAGAGTGCTCCATAAATATTTATTGCTTTATGCATCTTGCCATTTAAGCTGAACTAGAGGCAGTTAAGTGTACAGTTAACACCTCCAGCTTTGCTGCCAGAAGCATCTGGGCTCAGGCCCTGTCTCTGCCATTTTCTGGTTATAGGACCTTGGGTGAGTTATTTAACATCTGGGTGCAGCAGTTTCCTCATCTTCATAAAATGGTACTCACTCTTACTGAACCAGTTTACCTCTTCTCCATAAGTATTTTGTCCCCTATTGTCTGACTTTCACCTTACCTCTTCTGGCTACTCCCCTCAGGTGAATGGTAAGCATGGGGCTAACAGGACAGGCTGCCTCATTCTAGGTGTGTGGGGAGCCACAGCTGACCCAGCACTAAGATTTTTGCATGCCAGAGGTAAAGAGATGGTTGGCTTCTCCCCCTACTTTCAGATTCAGAGGAAGCATTGCCTTGGGACTGGGGTTTTATTGCCACGTAGGGAGAAATTTAACTAGTGAAAGACCAGAGGTAAAGGAGTCCACAAATACATTCTTTTCCTTCCTCCACCCAAGGACTGCTTTGAAGCTTCCCTCAAAGGATGAGGGGATCCACCAGGAAGACCCACCAATCTGCTCATTTTCTTGTGAAACTGTGGCCAGTTCAGTAATGATATCCCCAGCTTCATCTGCTTTCCTTTCATCTCTATCTCATTCCCCTTTTGCCTTCACCCTTACCAGTTCAGAATTGCACCTCACAATAAGTCCTTAGTACATAAGCTATGCTTCAGACTCTGTTTTCTAAGGAATTCAGGCTAGATATATTCAAACTGTGTTAATATGAGGACCAGCACTTAGAAAAGTGTTTGTAATGTAGTATATTCCATACTTAAAAACATAAACCACAATTTCATTATAAATGAATATAAATCTTATTTTAGTAATATATATATAAATAAATGGTAAGCATAGGTTATAGGAGCTCTGGTAGCATAGTGCCTAAGGCACTTGACTGCTAACCAGAAGGCTGGCGGTTCAAACCCACCAGTCACTCCTCGGAAGGAAGGTTGGGCAATCCTACTTCTGTAATGATACTGCCACGGAAACCCAAGGAGGGGTCGCTATGAGTTGGGGCTGACTCAATGGCACATAACAACAACAACATAGGCTAATAAATGCTTATTACTGAAATTTAAGATTGTATTGAAAATATATACTTTTTCTAAGTTATTCTTTGATAAACTTTTTAAAATGGGAATATCTCTCTTATTTTTTCAAGTCTAATAATTGTAATTCTTTTTAATTATTGTCATAATAGAATTTTCACTATCTTAATGGATTTTTACTTTCTTCTCTAAGTATTTTTTTATTTCTTCCAAATTTCTGTTAAACTATATCCAAATGTAGACATAATATATATACTAAAATACTAGATTATTATGTTTCCCAATATTTGTTATTATATTGCTAGGGACACAAAATTGTCCAGTTGTAAATAAAGGACTGAACTAGAAACCAAAAATCTGAACTCAATTTACAATCCCACCACTTGTTAATAAAGAATCTTGAGGTCAGGCACGTTCCTTTCTGGGTCTTAGCTTCTTTATATGAGTTATACTAGACATCTTCAAAAGGACCTTCCAGCTACATATATTACAAGTTTATTTGTAAAATATATATGTGTTTTACCCATACAGATACCTACACGCATCCTCACACATGCAATGCCAATATAGTTCAATATAATGTGATTATCACCAAATATTTTGTTACATTGCACTAGGAAATTTATTCACTGTATTATTCATCAAGTGTCTGTCAAGTAACTACCATGCACTCTGCATGGAATGGTATTAGGGCTGTGATGGTTCCTCCCTTCAGGGCTGAGTGCATCAGTAACCTTCCTGTTGCTCACTGCTTCTTGCAGAGACTCAGTGTGTCCCTCAAGCCAACTCTGGAATGGCTGACCTCTGAGCAACCTCTCTTCTTAGACAGGGATGCATCTTGTTACCAGTCCTAAACAGTGGCCTGATGTCTTTGGCTGGGATCCAGACAGCCAAGAAAGTTCAAAGAAATGTAGTTTGTAACTACTGCGACTGTTGCCTGCTGTCCTGAGTGCCCTGTTCATCCTTGCCAGATCTTGCTAATTTGCCTAAGTCTTCAGGTATTATTGTAATTTGACTACTGTGATTTTTCCAATAGAACTGTCTTTGAGGGTTATTCCACAGCCAAAACTTGCCTAGATCTCCAGTAGTAGTTTCAGTGATCTACTTTTAAATACTCATGTGCAAGGCTACTTCTCCAGAAGTGTTCCAGTGACGGACAGACAGCTAGTTCAGGAGAAATCCTTAATCGTGTGTGTTAATTCCTAACACAGTTTGTTCTGACAAGTGGAGTGAAATAATTTCTATAATCAGAGATGCCCATAGAATTGAAATCTAAATCAGATAAAGGGGCAAGAAAGATCTTTGCTCTATAAGAAAACTGAAAAAAAATAAATCTGAACATCTGGAATCAACTTTAACCAAACTTTATTATTTTAGACTTCAAGCAAATGGTATTCAGGACTTTGTGAATTCCCAAATAAAAGCAAATCCTTACTTTTTCTCAAGGGGGTCAATTGTTTTAAATAAGTCTCAGATTTTCATTCTTTTATAACAGAGAAGTAGCACTGTTTTAAGGTAATAATAAATCTCAGTATTTTACAAGTTTCAG
>NW_006921594.1:23774059-23775606 GCF_000298275.1 Orycteropus afer afer
TACTTACCACTCTTTCATAAACCACTATTGGAGTGCTTATCAGCATACCTCAAAATTGTTCTTTACTTTTTTTGCTTTACCCTTGGATTCTAGGCTCCTTATCCAGGTTCTCCAATGCTGTTTAATTTATTCTTTTATACTTTTTTAATATTGAAAGTGAGATATATTTGAAAAGCATTTATTTTGAATGTTCAGTTTTAATATGACAATTTTTCAGATGAAATGTTTCAGTGAGGATTTCCAGCCTGAACTCATTCTTCAAAGCAAAAAATAGAAATTATTTATCATTTCATTTGTCACTTACTGAGAATCTATTTATTCATTTTTTAAAAAGCAGAGTAGGAAAGCAGAATGAATGCCTGCAAAGGCATGCTTTGTGCCCTGGCACCAATATGATATGGAAATTCCTGACAATATTCAAAGAGGAAACAAAACAACAACAACAACAACAACAAAAATTCTATAGCTTCAGCAAGACTCAGATAATTCCCAACAAACAAATTTGTTCCCATTTCTAGTTAATTTTCCTGCCTTTAGCTAATTCCACACCATTATAGAGTCAACTCTTGAGTCTCTTGATCACATTTGAGGGGAACACAAAGAAGTGTTTCCAGTGCAAGATACCTTGTGACAGCAAATAGTAAGTAACAGCATTTTTTCTGAGCTATGAACACCTTTCTGTGTATAATGGTAGGATGGGTTCTTCTCCTTCTTGCCTTTAATAATTTTTGTTAAAGCTTTCTATTTAGCCTACTGCCTGGAACATACAGACAACAACTAACTCTTAGTAAAGATGCTGTTGCTCTGTTATTGCTAACAAAACCTAAGCTTATCCTTCTTTTTTTTCCAATTAAATAACTTTTAATTTAATAAAGCACACATGCATAAAAGTAAGCCAACCATGAGTGTACAAGTTGATGGACTTTCACAAATGAGAAAAAGAAAATCCCTTGTAATTCTCACCTAAATCGCGAAAAAGAATATAATCATACCCCCAAGAAGCACCAGTCTTTTTCCCTTTTAGTAAATACAGTCTCAGAAATAACTATTATCCTGATCTGACTTTTATCACCATAGACTCTCTATTCTGTTTTTGAACTTTAGAAAAATCAAATTATGCAGTATGCTTTCTTTGTGACTGATTTATCATGTTCAATATTATGAGCCTCGTTCATCTCATTTATATCAGTAAATCATTTGTTTTAACTTCTTTATACAATTTAGACACTTCATCAAACAAGATATATTATGAAATAGGTACATGAAAATATACTCAAAATCATTATTCATTAGGCAAATGCAAATTAAAAGCACAAGCTACCACTGCAAACTTACTGAAATGGTTAAACTTATAAAGTCTGACCATACTGTCTCTAATATTTTGGTCATGTTATAGAATGGACCAGACCCTGGAGAACAATATCATGCTTGGTAAAGTAGAGGGTCAATGAAGAAGGAGAAGCTCTTCAAAGTGATGAATTGACACAGTGGTGCAACGATGGTCTCAAGCATAACAATGATTGTGAGGATGGCACAAGACTGGGCAG
>NW_006921594.1:23777046-23777776 GCF_000298275.1 Orycteropus afer afer
CAAGAAATAAATGAACTAAGAGTTTCATCTTAGTATTCTTGTATTTGTTAGTTTCCCATAAAAACAAACAAACAAAAAATACCACTGCTGACAAGTTGATTCCAAGTCATAGTGACCCTTCCTTGCGTTTCCAAGGTGGTATCTCTACAGAAGTAGATTGCCCAGTCTTCCTTCCAAGGAGTGGCTGGTGGGTTTGAACTGCCAGACTTATGGTTGGCAGTCAAATATACTTTGATATAAATGGTACATGTTAGTAGCTGAACATGGAATCCATATGGGTCTGAACAGACCAAGTAATGATGTATAAGCATGTAAATTTATCCATTTTTGTTCCCCAAATACTAATTTTGAACTTAATACCTACTTTGTGCTATGAGTACCAAATGTAAAAATTAAAAATCTCTTCTCCTCTAGAAGTTGAATTTTATTGAGAAATAAACCTGCATTTCTGCTATGATCTGTGGAAAGTTCTGATGGACGTGGGAGGCCCAGGAGGAGCCAGGGCTGAGAGAGAGCCACGGGAACTCAGGTAAGAGGAAGGAGACAGGCCACACACCCAAAAGGCAGAAAAAGGGGGAGGAGCAGGGGACAATAGAGCCACAGGATCCTGGTAAGGGGAGGGCGGAGAGGTTTGAAACAGCTAAGGAAGACAAATTTGTCTGTCAGTTTGTCATACTGTGGTGGCTTGCATGTTGCTGTGAGGCTTGAGACTATGACCCTGGTGTCTCAA
>NW_006921594.1:23789478-23796404 GCF_000298275.1 Orycteropus afer afer
GCAGTCATATGCCTTAGGCACTATGCCACCAGAGTTCCTAATATTGTTACAGGCTCTAGATGTTTTAATGCTCTTACTTTTTCTTGAAAAAAAAAAAAGAAATAATAATAAGGAAATGCTCATGGAATTATTCCTTAGATTTGTTTCCTTAGCACTATAAAAGAGAATTCATAGTAGGAGACAAACACAACTATTGTGTTAACCTTTAAAAACCATTCATATTGCAAATATTAACAGCCTGTAATATCAAACAGGCTTTTCTGAGTGTCTAGTTTTTATGTTTTCCTCTTCCACAGATAAACTCTCACAGTTGCCATGAGGCTTTCTTCATTCAAGGTCTGGGTCAGCAAATGAAGTATCTTCATTATTGAGTTATAAGAGAAAGGAATCAATCATACTTTATAGGATTAAAGGCTTCCACATAGCATGCCTATGTGGCATGTTTGTTTGGACATATGCACATGTAAAATCATTGTAAAATTTCTAAGGATGAAATTGTGTCAGACCAATAGTCTTATTTTTTTCGAACATGCCTATGTTATTGGTTGCTATGTAGTTGATTCTAACTCAGGGCAACTCCATCTGTGCAGAGCAGAAATGAATTTAAAATAAAAAAGCTAGGAAGATTTATATTATTGTTAGTCTATTTTTATGATAAGAGATTGGAGAGAATTACATTTTAGTGCTGATAAATAGAAAGTGACCCATACTACATTCTTATTATTGTTAATATAATTATGTGTGAAAAATATATTAATGTACTTTTGCATGTTCCTATAGTAAAACATAGAGGAGTTCTGGTGGCGTAGTGCCTAAGGCATCTGACTGCTAACCAGAAGGCTGGCGGTTCAAACCCACCAGCCACTCCACTGAAGGAAGACTGAGCAGTCTACTTCTGTAAAGATTTATTGCCTCACAAATCCAAAGGGGTCGCCGTGAGTTGGAATCAACTCGATGGTCGTGAGTTTGGTTGTATTTTTTTTTGTTGTTGTTGTTGTTGTTTTAAATAGTAAAACATGAAAAAGAATCACAGAGTATTTATGGCTGTATTATATACTTTATGTAAAGTTAATAAAACTTGAAAACATATTAAGAAAATTTATAGACCAGTTAGGAGCTCTGGTAGCATAGTGGCTAAAGCACTTGACTGCTAACCAGAAGGCTGGCGGTTCAAACCCACCAGCCACTCCTCAGAAGGAAGGTTGGGCAATCCTACTTCCGTAGTGATACTGCCTCGGAAACCCAAGGAGGGATCGCTATGAGTCGGGGCCAGCTCGACGGCACATAACAACAACAACAACAACATAGACCAGTTATTACTGGTAGTTATGAAATGGTTTAAAAGGCATTGGGCAAGGAACAATATACATCAAAGTAAGCCTTCCCAAAGCAGATCTTCAGGCCTGTCTGCTGACGTGCCACTGGGTGGGTTCGAACTGCCAACTTA
The DNA here is from genome assembly GCF_000298275.1 of Orycteropus afer afer. Taxonomy (NCBI): domain Eukaryota; kingdom Metazoa; phylum Chordata; class Mammalia; order Tubulidentata; family Orycteropodidae; genus Orycteropus; species Orycteropus afer. The sequence goes on from NW_006921594.1 coordinate 23,790,926, forward strand.
TTCTCTAGTCGTTGAGCACTTGACCATTTGTACCACCCAGGGACCTGACATGCTTTTATTACACAATCAGTAACACCTTTCCTTATGTGGTGGTTCTCTGTTTTAGTAGTTACAATTTTGTGACAAATTACGCACTTTAGGCTTTTTTTTTTTCCAGTTTTTATTCCTCCACCAGAATGCAGCTTCTAGGATTATTAGAATTTGTGTCTGTTTTCTTCACTTTGTATTCTCTGTAAGTAACCAATATTTGATGACCATATGCATTTAATAAACATTATTGATTGACTTAATCACACCCAGTTGTATTAAAATTACATATTCAATACGTGTTATATATCATATTGTATAAGCATTTGAGGAGGGTCAAGAAAACCATTAATTGTTGTTGATTAAGAAGCTGATTCTTAAGGGAAAATAAAGATAATCAATGAGGTACCTTAGACAACAAAGAATGTGTAAAAACCCAAAGATATATAGATATGCACACAAATTAATATGCCTGATGTACATGATTTAAAAGAGTAGTCTTCCATAATAATAGGGGAGGGAGAAGATAGACAAAATTAGAGGTAGGGATTACAGACATGGATTAGAGGTGGGGCTTATAGACTCCCTTTATGTTACTTTTCATTTTCTCCGTTAAGTAAGAGAAGAGGCCAAGTTATAGCTTGTTGTAGGGTTTAAGAGAAACAGGCATTGTCTGAAATAACATTTGTGATCAGTTTTAGTGAAATTTAAATAGGAAGAAATGATGGCCAAATTGTGGAAGATATCAGGAATAGAGTAAATAAAACACTGTTCTTAGGCTTGCAAGCTGCATAGAAAGAAATGTGAAAACTGGAAGAGTTATATATGATATGAGGATTTTTGTAGTCAACAGGGAGTGCCCAGGTGAAATAAATTGTTACCCACTCAACCACTAGCCAAAAAATTGGCAGTTCAAACCCACCCAAAGGTACCTCAGAAGACAGCCCTGGAAATCTGTTCATGAAAGGTCTTGAAAACTCTATGGAGTTAATTTCTACTCTGACACTCACCGGGTCACCATGAGTTGGAATCAACTCTATGGCATCTAACAACAACAACAATAAGGTTAACAGGCGTTCTGATAAGGTCAGGTAAATAGCATTTAGAAAGGATTGATAGAGGAAGAATAGGAGGTTGAAGTCTGAAAATTGTATGAATTCTCAGATGTGATTTCATATGTGGAGCAATTCTATTTGATGACACATGGCCATTGAGAAGTGTGTGAAAGGAAGAGGATGAGATTTTTGTGGACAAGGAGTATTTTAACAAATGGTCATCCAACATTTATTTAGTTCCTACATGTTAGTCATTGGAAATTGAATGAAAAAATATATAGTTCTGCCTATAATATAAATTTGTGTTTAGTGGGTAATAGAGGTAAATACACAGATAATAAAAATGCAGTGAAACACAGGCTGTATTACAGTAAGAAGGAATTGCTTTGGATACAATAGAGGCAGTGAAAGCTGATCAAACAGTAAACCAAACACCCAAACTCACTGCCATCAAGTCGTTTCTGACTCATAGCAACCTCCATTGGGTTTCCAAGGCTGTAAATCTTTACAGAAGTAGATTGCCTTGTCTCCCTTCCATGGAGCAGCTGGTGGGTTTGAACCACTGACCTTCCAGTTAACAGTCAACTGCCTTATCCACTGTGCCACCAGAGCTCCAATTAAACAGTAGTCAGCTTTAAAAATTTCTAATATAATGAGTCTTGTCAAAACAGTCAATCAATGGCAATGAATTTTAATAAAACTGATTGTAAATTAATTTTCAATTTGAAAGGTAGAGTATATTTAACAAATTACAAAGTTACTTAAGTAGAAAAACAATGTAAGAGAACATTTCCTTGCCACTCATAATATATCACATAAATTCTGTGAAATAAATAGGAAAGCCAAGTTGATCTTTTAAAAATAGTTATTCTCACGTACTTTAATTTTCAACAATTCAACAAGTAGATTTCTGCATCTATCTCTGAATAACTAAAATTATGTGCATTTAATGATTTGACGATTAAAGTATTTCAGCAATGCCAGACATAGGATAGATGATATTAAATAAATTATGTGATTGTAATTGTCCCTATTTTTTTCCATAAGCCTCAACACAGTGTCTAAAATGATTTGGTAGAGCTTCCTGCAAAGTATATGTGGCAAGATGGAGACTGTACTGAATTGAAGGACCAATTAATCAAATATCATAGGGACTTATAAATAGTTAAGGAGGTGTGGTAGTGTAGTGGTTAAGGCATTTGGCTGCTAACCAAAAAGGTCAGTGATTCCAACCCACCAGCTGCTCCATTCAAGAAAGATGAGGCAGACTCCTGTAAAGATTTACAGCCTTGGAAACCCAATGGGGGGTCTCGATGAGTCAGAATTGACCTTATGGCATTAAGTTTTGTAAACAGAGAAAATGTGCCTTTTTAATTCAATAATCTACATGTTAATAGTGTTATATAAGCATGGTTGCTAATAAGAAAGCTCTAAAGCAGGTACCAAGCCACATTAAGACTGTTAAGGAAGAGCTTGAAAAAAATGAGGACCTACCTCCAGAGCCAACAAAGCAAAAGCCTTCCCCCTAGAGCTATCCCCCTGAATTCAGACTTCCAGCCTCTTAAACTGTGAGAAAATAAATGTCTGTAAGTTATAGCCCTTCAAAAAGATACCTATAATTACAGTCTGTATTCAGTACTAGAAAGCGTGTAGTGGCAGCTAGCAGTCTTGTTTTATCTTCATTCGCGGATGCTCTCTGCCAGCGTTCTGCACCAGCTGCCACACAACATTGTAAATCACATGCAACTCCACATGGAGCTGCAATGTGTCTTCAGAACAGAGAAGAAAGGCTGATACGATATCCACAAAACTTCAAATCTAGTAAACATATCTGCTTTTGAGGACTGACATAAACAGAATAATACATTTCAGATCTTTAAATAAAGAAATAATCACTAATATCAAATATTTTTCATGATATCATGAGTTTTAAATTATTGAAATATGTTATTGGAACTAGAAAACTGTGGTTACATGTTAAAGGAATGCATGAGATGAGTCTTCTTTCATTTGCTTTTGTCATGAGTCGTTAAACATGTGGAAAGAATGTGCGTTCAGTTCAAACTTATCCATGGTAGTGAGAACACAGATAGTGCTTAGATAATCCAATTGGTTCAAGCTCACATGAGCTTTTCCTACCAGCACTGTTGAGAAGACATAAGACTAAAGGTATTCAGCTTCAGATATGTGTAATACTGCTTTTGACCATATGAGCCCTTCTAAAGAAATTGCTTTTGCCAGTATTTTTAATTCCCCATTCTGTTTGGGTTAAGCAGCTATGAATACGTTCCATATGGCAAGAATATTGAAAGAGATAAGCTTCAAATAGAGTTTAAAAAGATAAAAAATGTTATACTCAAATCCAATTTTATAGGAAAGAATTCAGTACCCAATGTTGATGTTGCTCAATGTCAATTGCAATTTATGCAAAAACCCTCTATAGATCTAAAATGAGTTTTCTCTGCCACCATAAACTAAAAATGCAGTCTAATAGAGGCCAGTTGACACTTATGCATTGTTATAGCCATGTAAATATTGATAATCTTGGACTAAATTCCAACCTTGAAATGTATATTTACTTTTATAATGAAACTTGTCTTGGAGGTGAGAGAAAGAAGGAGAAAAGGCAGAAGGGCTGCTTTCCATATTAAAGTTCTGTGCTTTAAATCTGTTTTCCTATACAGAGAAAAGAGATATTTTGTTTACATGCTGTATCAACAAGACTAAAAACTGAATGGTACAATCAGGTAAACTCATTGAGGGCCTGATTCAGTAAAAACAGGACTGAATAAAGGATTTCACTTTAAGTTTGGAAACAATTACCACCAACTGGATAAGTTCCTGAAACCTGGGGCCATTTTCTCATCTGGCACTGTAGTCAGAAAAACGTTCCAAGTCTAGCACTCAATCCCACCATGCCCAGCAACTTTTAAAAAGAAAATCACCCATCTTGTTCTTGTGAATGAGAAAAGAACCAGACATTTTGTCACTGTATTTGTTGTCAAGACAACTGCATGTGCTTATGTGTGTCTGTCTGCAACCTTCAGTTCTGTGTTAAAGTTCCTTTTTTCATCCTGGCATCTCCTTCACTCCCTCTCTCTAGGTTTTACCCCTGCAAAATTATTCAAATACATTGCGGGCAGGAAGCTCAGTTCAATCTGAATACTTCTTAATGTAATGATGCTTTTCTGAAAACATGGCCAGACATTGCAGTTTCACTAACTTAGCATGCATGAACTTTCTTTTTATGAAGTTATTGGTTATTATATTTGCATTTATTTATGACTGTCATGTTGCTATATAGCCAAATACTCCATGTATTTGTTATTTTAGGACACTCAGAGTGGATTAATTGAACAAAGTGTCAAAAAATAAAATAATTTTTCAACAAATGAATTTTCACCATTAGAAGATCATAAATAAGTTATGCTATTGACCTGTTTTGTGCAACTTATTAACTTCAGTCTAAGCAATACCTAAAAGGAGACATTTGTTGACTGGACTACTAAATTCCATCTTCCCTTGCTCTAAGCAGACCAAAATTTTGGTAAGAGATGAGGACCAACAGTGTAAACATTTTAGAACTGACAATTATAATTATTGTCATATAAATGAATATTTAACAAATGGAGTAGTATTTAGATACAAAATTCAGTTTGAACATAAACATTTTTTTTTACATAGACATTTAAATGGTAACTTTTCAGTATTTGAGAAAAAGTAACTAAAACAAAATACATGTATCTTCACCTCCTCAAAAACTACTTTCTATACTATATTTCTTGTCTCATTGAGTTTCTTTCTAGTAAGGAAAGAAAAAATACCAAAAATCTCCAGACTCCTCCTTCAACTTCACCAACAACAGCTATAATTCTCCTTTTCATTTTATTTTATTTCCTAACTCCTAGGAAGGAAGGTTGGGCAATCTACTTCCATAGTTATACTGCCTCTGCAACCCAAGGAGGAGTCGCTATGAGTCTGGTCTGACTCGATGGCACATAACAACAACAACCCTCTCTCAGGGTGTTCCTACCATTATCAGTTTAGAGCCTCCATGTCTCTCCCTAAAATATTGCCTGTAGGGCGGTACAGGATACAACCTAGGCAGACATACCAATGACCCTGACTATTACAGTAATTGCTGCTGCTTTTACTGTGATCTTGTCAACTCCCCAACTATCCTCTTATCATTTGTTAGAGGGTTTTTGTTTTGTTTAATGATAGCAGTTATTTTGTGATAGACAACATGGAAAATAAGAGAAATATAAGACATGATCTCTGCCTTAAAAAAAAATTTATCATATGCCAGAAGAAATGCAGCTATTATGTCTAGAATAGGAGCTCTGGTAGCATAGTGCTTAAGGCATTTGACTGCTAGCCAGAGGGCTGGCGGTTCA
>NW_006921594.1:23796974-23799871 GCF_000298275.1 Orycteropus afer afer
GGGCATATCTCACTGGGCAAATCAGCTGCAAAAGACCTCTTTAATGTGTTAAAGAGCAAAGATGTCACTTTGAAGACTAAAGTGTGCCTGCCCCAAGCCATGATATTCTTAATTTCTTCATGCATATGAAAGTTGGGCGATGAATAAGGAAGGATGCAGAAGAATCAATGCATTTGAATTGTGGTCGTTGCAAAGAATATTGAATGTACCATTGACAAGTGAAAGAACAAACAAATCTGTCTTGGAAGTCCAGCCAGAATGCTCCTTAGAAGCAAGAATGTCCAGACTTCTCATACTTTGGTCATGTTGTCAGAAGGGATCAGCCCCTGGAGAAGGATACCATGCTTGGTAAGCAGAGGATCAGCAAAAAAGGGGAAGACCTGCAATGAGATGGACTGACACAGTGACTGCAGCGATGGTCTCAAAGATGACGATTGTGAGGAGGGCAGGACTGAGCACCATTTGTTCTGTTGACATAGGGTTGCTTTGAGCAAGAACTGACTCAATGGCACATAACAAAACATTTTTGATTTGTTAAAATATTGTTTTAAAATATTATATCTCGAGTATTGCGATTTTTTGAACCCCTTTAAGTTGTTCAGACAGGGTGAATGTTAACTCATGCTAGTCCCAGCCCTGGGTAATTATATTAAATAGTCCTTTTCTTTGCATATCTTGTATACTTCTGGGTCCATAAAATAACGTTCTAATTTTTTAAAGAGTTAATATTTATGCCTCCATTATGTATATGTAAACATGTTTTTTGCAATAGTTAAGTTCTCCTCTTCTCTTATGGGTGGGCTATACCCATATGCCACAATGCAAATTAAACATTTACTGACAAGGTGAATAATTTAGATTAGTGCTAACAGCTCAGATTTCACTTGATTTTTGTAGAGTCTACTTATTCATGTGAAAGCTTTTAGCAATGTCAATAAAGAATCTTAATATTTTTGTCAGTTTCACTCTGAAATACTTATGATATATGCTTAGAAAAATATGACTTGGGTATATAAGGGGGGAAAAGAGTTTATAAGCAGGGCATGTCTAGATTGGCTTGTTATCAAGTTTATAGGCTGTTTGTTTGAGAACTTTGTATATATTGGGAAAATATTTTTTTCTTTGACACATAGTTTGAGAAAGCAAACAGTAAGTAAAATATTTTTTTTAACCTAGATTGCATATGTCTGGAACGGTTCTGAATTGTTTTACCACAATGCAATACTATTCAGAGGAGCTTTTCATGCTTTGGCTGGAAGTCATTTGGGGGCAAAGGTAGGCTTAAGTGATTGTATGTCCCTGTCTGAGAGCATATTCATCCTTATCAAATTGCTGTGTGCTGTTTTCTCTACTTGGCATTCCTTGGCTCTGGCATTGGAAGGCTATTATTTCTTAGTCTTAAAGTCTTATAAGATTTCCAGAGCCATGTCACAAAGAGGCAGAGCAAATTCCCCCAGAACTGTGCTTGCCGGGATTACCTCACAGAACTGCTGCACTAATGGCGCAGCCTACACAACCCCTGGCTGCTTGGCATGAGAAGAGTTTCCAAAGTTTTTAAGAGCAATTTGTACAAGTGACAAACTTCATTTTCGCCTTTAGTTTTCAAGATCTGGGTTTTTAAGTCCCTTTAAAAATATTGTTGTGTCAGGTATGGTATTTTTTAAAAATAAACTTTTTTTTTTTTTGCAAAAAATGTCTATTTCTGTGTATCTTTAAACTTAGAAACTGCACTGATAAAGTGTAAATACTTCACAAATGATCCTTTGAGGTCATACCCTACATTATTGTTCTATGTCATCAGAAATTTATAAATGAAGGATTTCTTAAGAAATGACTCAGCTAATATTCTCATTTAATACAGGAGGAAATTAAAGCATCTAAAAGCTAAATAACTTACTCAGTGACTCATACCAATTTAATGACAGAACCTCCGTTGGAATGTGAGGCGGATTGACATAGTGGCTGCCAAGAGTGGGCTCAATCTTAGCAACAGTTCTGAGGATAGCACAGGACCAGGCAGTGTTCCCCTGTTGTACGTAAGGTCGCTATGACTCAGAGCTGACTCTATGGCAACTAACAACAACAACAACAGCAATAACATTGGAACATAGGTCTCAGTCTGTAACTACAAAGGGCGTTGATTGATATTTTCTTATGTTGTTGTTGTCGTTATGTGCCCTCGAGTCGGACAGCGACCCCTCCTTGGGTTTCCGAGGCAGTATCACTACGGAAGTAGAATGTATAGGTGAGTGGAAATCTTTCCTTGCGTATAGTACAATCAGAAAAAATGGTAGGCCAGCTGGTTAGTGGAAAAGTCATAAGGGTATGAAACCTCTTAAATGAAGGGCCTTGGCTCTACTTTATGTGAAATTTAGAAACATGAGGAGCTTCAATCCAGGGGCAGATATGGCTCCCCCATATCATTCCTTTTACCATTACATGCCTGTTTCCTGTCTCCTCTAGGTAACTCTTACTAAAACACACACACACACACTTCATTTATTGCCTGGAAAAATGCTCTTCAGAGAGAGTTCCACTGAAAAAGATATTTAGGATTAAGAGGAAACAACAACAAAATAAATAAATATTTCTCTCGCTGTGCAAGGACACAGTTCTGTTAAAGGTGATCCAATGTTAGAACATAATCATTATACCAATAGGTATTAAGTCTTAGTCTCTTTTTAGGAATTAGATTAATAGAGACATCATAGTTTAACCAAGGAAATTGGGTAATAAATTTCTTCATATTTGTGTAATAAAAAGAATAATTCTAGACATTTTCCCCAAACAATTTAATTTCTTCCAAAAGTTAATTTCTGTCTCCATCTCAAGAGGCAAGAAATGCTAGCAACTTTTAAATTAAACTTTTAAGCTTCAAAAATCTTATCTAGGTTAAA
>NW_006921594.1:23801442-23807910 GCF_000298275.1 Orycteropus afer afer
TATATATATATGTACATATGTATGTATTCCTTCTATCCAAATCTTACTTGTGCATTGCAATTCAGGACTTTTGGCACCCTTTTCCTCAGCTTGGAAAGCAGCCTCAGCACTGACCAGTTTTATCAAATGCTGACTTTTCAAGTGCCTTATCCACTGAGAAGTCTACCTAGACTGCTTTCTACCTCCTTCTGAATTCTTAGCACTTACGTTATTTACTACTGATTTGCCAAATATTGCAGCCTCCCTTTTTATTATTGTTAATATTTATTTTTTAATGTTTAAAATCTAAGAATTGGAAATCAATTTTCTAAATTTAAAACTTGACTCAATTTTGTTTCAAATTAGTGATTTTGAAAAGTATTTAAAACTTTTTTGTGCCTCAATTTCTCATCTGTAAAAAGAGTTGTAAAGAACAATAGAGAAATTTTACCCAAAGTGCTTACCAATACTATGGTAAGCTCTGGAATACTATGAGGGTTGAACGGGTGTTAAAATTGTTTACTCTTTTCATCATTACTACAACTATGTTGTTTAACATCTCACTTTATTCTCAATTGAAATTGGATGGTCCTCTGTAGCCCCACAGAGCCTAATATAGTCCCCTGTAAAGAGGTGCTTAGAAAATACTAACAATGCATAATGTTACTCTAAAGTATAATATTAACACCTAATAGAAATATTAATAAAGCATAATATGTAAACCAATGTTATTTTATTAATTCTGTAATAACCATTTTACATGAAAAGTAGTGTTTAATACAGAGAAAACTCACACATGCATGCACATGTATCAATCCATATGTTAAAGATAGATAGCCACACACACACATGCACACACACACATAAAGTTATGGTGTTCCTTTGCCTACCAAAGCTTCTTCTCTCAGTCAGTCTCTTTTGTCAAATCCTCCCAGAGTTTCCAAACAAGAATTTGGAATCGGGGTGTTCCTTAGCTCTCTCTCTCTTTGTTTTCCTTTCTTCTACATGCCCATTCCCAGCTATATGTTCATTCAAATAACCATCAAAATCTGTCAAATCCAGCTCAGAAATATCTGGGGAATCAATCCTCTTCTTTATTCCCACTGTTTCCCTCACCCTTTCTATGATAGACTTTTAACTCATCTCCCCGGCTACCTTGTAAGCTCTATTTACTATCTTTCACACCACAGTCAAATGTATTGTCCTGGCTCATAGGACCAATTCATACATATTTGAAGAAGAAGTTAAAGATATGAATAAAGTAAACTTATTTTGTTACCACAAACACCTCTAGTCAATATGATGCCTTCATGCACTGAAGGAAAAGATCCCCTTCTTCAAGTATAAATAAATAAATGCAAAGATATTTTATAAATAAAATAAATATGGAAAATCATCACACAACATTGCTACATTGGTGCTGGGAGCTTTCCAGAGCCCCTAGATAGACATGGATCCACACGTCCCTTTACAACCCCTCTCCCGCAGGGATGTCCATGCTATCAGCGGCAACAGCACTCAGCATCCCACCCTCACCCCTGGGGATCATATCATGTTTGCAGCCAGCAGGAGTGAAAAGAGACTTTGATGAATGCTTAGGGCATGATTAACACAGGGAACAGCTGAGCCCACTTTATTGTGCCAATGAATCTGTGTGTCCATATTCTCCCAAGTATGTGCATGGCCATGTGCTCAGTTCTGTGGTATGGGGTTATCTAAAACAGGGTTCTGCCTCAACATCTCAGAATCATCCACACTCCCTTTTAAGCTCTCACACATGGTCGTACATGTCTAGGGCATGGATGCCCACTGTTAAGGGTGTCCACAGCATTGTGATGCCCTTGGGCAGGGCAAAGCTTGAACACCTTATAAGAGGGTGTTAGCCTTCCTTTTCTCTGTATCCAATGTCAGGATAAAATCCAAACAAATTTTGGCATTTAGATTACTTGGCAGTTTGGTCTCAGTCTTCATCCATAGCCTGATTCCCTGCTTTTCTCACAAACAAAGAATACTTCAGTCATAGGGAGATTTTTCATATCACCATGGAATGCTATGTCATAATGAGATAATAGTATAATGATAAAATCAAAGCTTTATCTTATGTGTGACCTTGGGCATAATACCATAAGCTTCATTTTAGGTTAAATTCATTGAATTTCAGTATTGTTATTTTATGCTTATTTTAGCTGCCTCTGTCTAGATTACACATTGCTTCTTTTTGCTTGTTGAAAATCCCTACCTATATTTAAAGTAGATCTATTGAATGAAAAAAAAAAAATTAATGTGCAAAATCATAAAGAGTCACAAAAGAGTTTTACTTAAACAATGGTGGATGTTCAAAGGTATGACAATGATCAGAGAAGCCTTGAAGAAGAAGATGTCATGAAAGCTGGGCCTGAAAAGAGAGCAGACACTGAGAAGGGTCACATGGAAAAGTTTCCCAGTAAGAAAAATAAATACAAGATATAAACTGTGGGGCTTATGAAAGGAAAGATATTACTGCTTTTTACTGAATTGTGAGATAACAGTGAAAGAGTAGAGGAAATAAATCTAGAAAAATTGAGATTTTGAAGATGTGGGTTCTTATTTAACAGGGTTGGCCTTCATCCTGTGTGGGTGATAAGAGGCCTGAAGAGTTGCATGTGGAGAAAGTAGGCATGACCAAAGTTGCACTTGAGGAAAATGTGCCCTGCAATAATGAGTGAAATAAATGGAACAACTAAGAAAATAGCTATTTTATTTATTTATTTTACTTTCAACATGTTCCTTCCTTTAAATTCTCTTCGAGGAGATCCTGTGAATCAGTCAATAGCACCAACAACCATCACACACACTGTTTTATTTATCTAGCGCCACTCTAACAGTAATATACCACAAATGGGAGGACTTTAACAAACAGGAGTTTATTCTGTTACACTTTTGGAGGCTAGAAGTCTGTGTTCAAAGTGCCAGGCTCAGGGGCTTGGTAAAAGTCCCTCAGCCTTGGGCTTCAGCTCTGCCTTTTGCTCCCGGCCCACTTAAGCTAGAGGCGTCTCTTCACTAGGGCAGCTGCTGGCTGCTGAGGCTGACAAATTCAAGGTTGACAAAAATGAAAAGGCACAGTCCCAATATTGTCAAACATGGCAGGCCACTAATTCAAGTACCAAGATCAGCAGTGCATGGCAGGCTGCTGAACAATGACTTGGCTACATGCTATGTTAAAGTATGACATAAGCTAGAGACCTTCCTCAAAGCTGCTTCTTATATACTGGAAGCAGGCCACATCTTTAAAGCAGCTACTCAACTGCTCCAGTAGATTCTACCATGGAATTGATTGCCAGTCTTACATGGGGAATAACTACATCCGGCTGCCCAGCCACTCAACCAGGCCCAGCCAAGTTGAAAACAGCCTTAACTATCACACACACACATAGACACACAAACCAAATTAATCATTAACTATTACCATTTCTTGCTATGAACAAACTGCCTCAATCAGTATCATATTTATGTTAATTATGTTTAGATTAAATATCTTAATATAGTCATGTGTTATGAAAAGGCTCTGGAACATAGCAACTGCTCAGCAAGTGTTTACTATTACTGTTAACATTTGTTAATGTTTTTGTTATTGTTCTACCAACAGACTAAAGCTCAAATCTGTCCTCTCCCTATATCTTCTATGATGGCCATAGTTTAGATTCTTAATATCTTTTAGAGAGGTTGGAACACTAGTCTCCCTACTAGTTTCCATGAAGCTAATCTTGATTTCATCCACTCTATCCCTCTCACCAGAAACTAACATCAAATACTTGGTGCCATTCTTGACTTCTGTTTCATTGTCACACTATATTCTATATGCCAAAAACTTCTTGTGTTCCCCACCTCCAAAATATGTGTGTAATTAGACTACCTCTTACTAACTTTCCACCAACCTTGCCTAAGCCTTAACAATCTCTCATTCTAGGATTACTATAATATACTCAGAATTGGTCTCCTTCTTTTAACCCTTGCTCTAACAGTCTATTCTCAACACAGCAGCCAGAGTAACCTTTTAAAGTCATAAATAAGATAATACACTTCAAGAAACTGCACAATGCAAAAGCCCACCCCCTCCATTTCACTCATAGTGAAGATAAATATTTTGTTAAGTACCACTGAGTTCATTCTGATTCACAGCAACCCTGTGTCCAGCAGAATAAAAAAGTACCCAGCTTTGCATCATTCTCAAAATCATTGCTGGGCTTGAGCTCATTGGTGCAGCCACTGTTTTAATCCATCTCATTGACAGTCCTTTCTCTTTTTTGGTGACCCTCTACTTTACAAAGCATAATATCTTCCTCCAGGAATTCTCCTTTCTGATAACATTTCCAAAGTATGTGAGATTATGTCTCATCATTCTCATTTTTAAGGAGTATTCTGCCTGTGCTTCTTCTAAGACAGATTTGTTCAATTTTCTGCCAGTCCATGGTATATTCAATGTTATTCACTAACAACATACTTCAAAGGCATTAATTGTCCTTTTGTCTTTCATATTCATTGCCCACCTTTTGCTTGCATAGGAGGAAATTACCATGACTTGGATAAGACACACCTTAGTCCTTAAACTAACATATTTACTTTTGAACACTTTAAAAAGTTTGTTTGCAGAAGATTTGCCCAGTGTAATATGTCGTTCAATATCCCCACTGCTACTCAAACCCACCAGCCACTCCTCAGAAGGAAGATGGGGCAATCTACTTCCGTAGTGACACTGCCTCAGAAACCCAAGGAGGGGTCGCTATGAGTCAGGTCCGACTCCACTGCACATAACAACAACAACACTTCCATGGGCATTGATTGTGAATCTCCAAGTAAAATGAAATCCTTGAAAAATGTCAATCTTTTCTCCATTTATCATGATGTTGCTTATTGGTACAGTTGTGAGGATTATTTTTAATGTTGAGATGTGATACATAGTTTGACCTTCACCAGTAAGTGCTTCAATTCCTGTTTGCTTTCAGGAAGCAAGATTGTGCCATTTGCATATTCCAGGTGTTAATGAGTCTTTCTCCAATTCTGATGCTGTGTTCTTCTCCATTTAGTCCAACTGTTCGGATTATTTGCTTAGTATGCAGTTTAAATAGGTAAGGTGAAAGGATACAACCATGATATACACCTTCCCTGATGTAAATCACACAGAAGCCCCTTGTTCTGTTCGAACAGCTGCCTCTTGGTCTATGTACAGGTTCCTCATGAGCACAATGAAGTATTCTAGAACCCCTATTCTTTGCAATGTTTTCCAAAATTCATTAAAGTATCCATAGTTGAATGCCTTTACACACTCAGTAAAACACAGGTAAACATCTTTCTGACATTCTTTGCTTTCACCCAAGATCCATCTGACATTAGCAATTATATACTTCATACCATGTTCTCCTCTGAATCCAGCTTGAATTTCTGGAAGTTCCCTATCAATATACTACTACAGCTATTTTTAAATTATCTTCAGCAAAATTTTGCTTGTGTGTGATATTAATGATATTGTTCGATAATTTCCACATTCTGTTGAATCACCTCTCTTTGGAATGGGCACAAATATGGGTCTTTTCTAGTTGGTTACCAAGTAGCCACCATGCAAATTTCTGGAGAAACGAGTACTTCCAGTGTTGCATCCATTGGCTAAAATAATTCAGTCGGCAATCGATCAATTCCTGAAGCCTTGTTTTTTCTCCAGTAACTTCAGTGCATCTTGGAAATCACAGCATGTTTTCTCACCACACAATCATACACAACATACACACACTCCTGATGCTGCTCTAGCCATATTGGTCTCCTTCATGTTCTACCACAGAACCAGGCCTTCTCCCAACTTTAAGGTCTTTATACTGCCAGTTCTCTGTTCTGGAATGATCCCCACATGTCTCCATGGCCAGTTTTCTCACCTTCATGAGACCTACACTGAAAACTTCTTTAAAACTCCAACCTGTCTTGAGAGTATAACTCCTGTTCACATTCATGGTCTTCTATACATAACAGTGTAATATACTGTCATTGTTAAATTTATGTTTAATTTTTATCTCTTCCTTATAGAAAGGAAGATTCATAAGAACAAGGGATTTTTTTGTTGCTGTTTCTGTTCTGTTCAGTGATGTGTTACAAACACCTAAATCATTCCCAGTGCATAATAGTCCTAAAAAAATAGTTGTTGAAGTAGTAAGTTAATTTCCATTTACTCCATGAAATAATCATACAAAAATATTGAAAAGAAATTCTTGAGAAGGTGCTGAATTCCCATGATAAGGATTTACCTGGGCAGTTTCTTCAAGTTGGACAGTTAATTACTGGTAACACTAACAATGGAAAGATAATTGGTCTTTATGACTACACAATTTCTTATAATTTGTAATATGACTGTCGATGCTTATGCTTTTAACATCTTAACATTAACTTTCCTCTCAGGAAGAGTCAATGTTGTTAAGATGCTAAAAATGTTGTTGTTGTTGTTGTTATGTGCCGTCGAGTCAAACC
>NW_006921594.1:23809240-23810390 GCF_000298275.1 Orycteropus afer afer
CTATTTTCAGGTGAAGTAATTAGAAAGCCAACCCTTTACTGGATGTAACGATTTTTCTGAGGTTTCAAAAGAAGACATTATGCTCTTATACCCTGAAGATTTCTTTGTAAAACATCTACAAGGAAGAGAGGGAAACCACAGAACATTTTGAAGTAGGAGATGAAAAGTAAACACAGTAGCTTGTTGAAATATGGTTAACAAATGATGAGGCAGACTGTAGGAAAAGACATAAAAGGATTAAGAATTCTTTTCTGGCCCAGAAAGTTGTTAGAGTTAAGAGCCCATGAACTGATAATTCAAGGAGGGAATGTTCCAGTCAAAGTAAAATAAATAAATTGCAAGTGAAAAGGAAAATTGAGAAACTATTCAATCACTGAATATCAAACACGTACAAACATTTTCACATGCACACACCCTTTTTTTTAAAACATAAGTCAAAATTGAATTTAAAAGCAATTTCAAAAATTAGTTTAACTCTCAATATTATGAAATTGTGTGTGACAAATACATGATTTGAAACATATTTTGTGTATGGCCATTTATTTCCTGGAAATGTTATTTTGGTTTATAAAACATTTATTGCTATTAAGAAGGATAGGTGGAAATAGACTGTTTTTTTTAAAGCAGTATGTTAGTGACTAGTTGCTGAATCTATAATTTATTTTTTTTTAAGAAATAAATAAAGCTGACTCCATTGAAAATATAAATGTGCTTATGCATCTATTCTAGCCATGTTTTCTCATTAAAGTATATGTCTGGAACATACCTTGAAAAACAAGAATAAATTAGTTATAAATTTACAATATAACCATACTTAGGATATAGCAAGAAACCAGATACATCTACACAATATAGCTAGACAACTTATACATTATTATTTACTTCTTCATATGGCTTAAGTGCACTGCTTTCCACATTGAGAGAAATCCTTAGGATTTCAATATCCTTCATTCATTTGGTCTTGAATACCACTCTAACATTTTATATTATATATTAAATATATATATGTATGTATGTATATTAGACTATAATATAAACTGTAAAGCCACTGCCATCGAGTCAATTCCAACTCACAGCAAACCTAGGACAGAGTTGTTGTTGTTGTTGTTATGTGTAGAACTACTCAATACAGTTTCCATGGCTGTCAATA
>NW_006921594.1:23812340-23814786 GCF_000298275.1 Orycteropus afer afer
TTTTTTTTTTTTTTTTTTGAATAGAATTGGACCCTGACATAAAACCATGGCTGATAAAATAAACTGTAGACACTAAGGAAAATATGCCTGAATTCCTGAAGAATTCATACCTGAATTAGGACACTTCAAGTTTGGTTGCATGATGAATTAAAGGGGGTTTATTAATGTTCTCTGTTTCTCTGCTGTCGTCACAATCCTGAATAATCATTCTGAAGGGCCATATAATTATCTTAGCAATTGAAAACATTCTACTTTATTTTTTGCTCCACTGTAAATAGGAAGACTGAAAATTGTTTAAATTATAATCAGTGTCAGGGTCACCCTTAATGTTAACGCATTTCGCTAACCAAAATATTGCTGTTCGAACCCACCAACTGCTCCACAGGAAAGAGATGAGGCATTCTGCTTCTGTGGAGATTTATAGCCTTTGAAACCCTATGGGGCAGTACTACTCTGTCCTATAGCATCACTATGAGATGGAATGGACTTGATGGCAGTGAGTTTAGTTTGGTTTTTGGTTGACTTTTAGAAAATATGGCCGAGTATATCCGTTCCAAGCCTTGATCTGAGTATTTCCGTTCCAAGCCTTGATCAGTTCCTTCCTATAATTGTGATCTTTACTACATCCTCTAATCTATCCTCATCCTACTTACCCATGTTTCATCATTTCATAAAATTCTGACCATAGAAGTTATCTGGATATGAGTAATAGAGACCCACAATGTAATATTTTCAATCCTCCTTTCTATTTCCTCTTCAGGGAGTTATTTTTGCTTTTTGCATTATTGGTTCTTCTTTTAACTAGTATTAGATCTTCTAACTCCTCTCTAAATGGCTGGAGGTATCATAAGGTGTTTCACATCACTTGGAAATCCCTAGGTCAATGTAAATCCAGCTGTTCAAACCCTAGGGTCTTCTTTCCTTTAAGTCAGCCAAACCAGTTACCCACTAGTCGATTTTAACTCAAGGCAACCCATGTGACTCAGGGTAGATGCACTCCCTAGAATTTTCAACAGCTGACTTTTCAGAAGTAGATGGCTAGCCCTTTCTTCAGAGGTGGCTCCGATCACCACTCTTTTGATTAGCAGCTGAGAATTTAACCATTTACTTGCACACCCTTGAGGGCACGGTAGACCTAATCTTGATTCTTCCTCCAGATATAAGGAGCTTATTTAGATATTGGGGGTGGGGGAATCTTTGAGGAATCCTTCTAGTGTAAGAAGAAAAGAAAAAGAAATGTAATCATTGAATTATATTGAATATTTATGTTCTAAGTGTATCTCTGGTAGCATAGTGGCTAAGGCACTTGACTGCTAACCAGAAGGCTGGCGGTTCAAATCCACCAGCCACTCCTTGGAAGGAAGATGGGGCAATCTACTTCCATAGTGATACTGCCTCGGAAACCCAAGGAGGGGTTGCTATGAGTCGGGTGCGACTGAACGGCACATAACAACAACAACAAGTGTATCTGAAACAGGGAAAAATTAAAATATGGAAATATTAGTAAGGAGTGTTTTTCCAGGACAAAGTGGTAGGGGGCAGATTTGTAGCTATTATGATGAAATGAAGATATGAAATTACAGAAGTATGTAAGCTTGATGGGAAGAATTTAATGTGGCTTGGAGTGTCTGGTTTCTAACCAATTAGAATTAAGAGACACAAGTGATTACTCAACTTTGGCAAGGTCTATGTAATGCATATTGCTGAATATTTATTCCTATATTTAACAAATATTTGTTGAACAGCCTGTCATCACACCCCACCCCAGCCCAGAAGTGAGGGTACAATAACAAGGCACCTGTGGTTCTTATGTTAAGGAGCTTGTAACCTAGGATGACTCTAAAGCAAACCAAGCCAAACCAATTGTCAGTGAGTTGATTTCGACTCATAGCAACCCCATGTATATCAGAGTAAAGCTACACTCCCTAGGATTTTCAATAGCTGTGATCTTTCTAAAGTACATCACCAAGGCCTCCCATCCAGGAGACCTCTGGGTGAACTCAAACGTCCTGTCATTTGATTACTAGTGGAGTGATTAAGTATTCACCACACCAGGGGCTAGGAGTGCTGTTGGGATAATACTGTTTTGAACAAGTTACTACTTACATTTTTGTGATTAATTTACAACACCTTGTGGTAATTTCTACTCATTAATAAAGGAACATCTCTCAGAAAAGAAAGAAAAAATC
This sequence comes from Orycteropus afer afer, assembly GCF_000298275.1. Taxonomy (NCBI): domain Eukaryota; kingdom Metazoa; phylum Chordata; class Mammalia; order Tubulidentata; family Orycteropodidae; genus Orycteropus; species Orycteropus afer. Next base: position 23,814,530 of record NW_006921594.1, read on the forward strand.
ATAATTATAAAACAAGAGAAGTTAAGTGTATGTCCTGAGTAGAAACCTTCGTACACCTCACCAGGGTTCATCTCCAAGAATGTTGCATTTTAGTGTTAAAAAGTGGGGAACCTAACTTTCTGAGCATCTTTCATTAACCTCCTTGGTCTTACTTTGCTAGGGTATAAATGTGAGGAGATAGAAGAGATATAAGACACTGAAAAGTCTCTCACTCTGTGATTCCTTAGTAATGTGATGGTGCATTTTGATTTAAATAC
>NW_006921594.1:23815262-23820672 GCF_000298275.1 Orycteropus afer afer
ATGTTTTTCAAACTGGCAGAAAACAGGCACTCAGGACATATTTACGTTCTCTCAATCCAGCTTTCTATAAGATTCTCCTGATTTTAATGCTCTCCTCTCCCTTACAATATTTTTCCTTTGGTTATCTCTATAAATATCAACTACATTAGATTAGAAACAAGTTATCAAACTCAGTAAGACTTCCAAATCAAAAAGAGAGACTTAGTTAATGATGTCTCTGCCCCATTTAGAGTTGAAACAAATAAATAGGGTAGTTTTCCAGCAATTTACTTCTCAATAATTTCAGAGCTTAAATCTGATCCTTTCATAAGTAGCTTTCACATCAGCATTGTTGGGATTCTTATCTCAAATCCAAAACCCCTTGTAAGAATGAAGGCTAAGGAAAACTACATTTTTCTCTTGAAGGTAATTGAACCTATTAAGAATTTTATGTAAATAATAAAAACTCACCTCAGTTGTTTGTTCTATTTTCAAGACACAAAGGAAAGATTAACTTCATTTGCCTAACCAGTTTTCATTTACTAATTTACAGTTTTCTGAATGTCCAAAGTATTTTCAACTTTCAAGCCTTCTTGCTTTCTAGGCAAAATGGATGTATGGAGATATAGAATATATTTGCACCTAAAAGAATTTGATCAATGTATTTGCACCTAAAAAAAGTTAGTTCTTGATTAGCTCTTTGAAAGTATATAGTTGGCTGCCCCTCAAAAAGGAGAAGATAAATGTAAACTGTATTTTGCTATATAATTAACCGAAAGCCAAAAGACCAAAACAATTCAGACTTATCTTCAACCTGAATGAATAAAACATTTTTAGTATATCTTTTAACTGAATGCATGTGCAGCAAAATTAGGAAGCTAGAACTTACATCGAAGTCTTCATTTAGTTGTATTTGATGTGAACTTCAAAATAGTATCTAGTCAATATACAACAAATTCCTTAATGGATGTTTTAACTCTTTATTTTTAGTTTTTAAATAAGTTTATAGACAATATAAGCCAAAGGGAATTGGATAAAAGTTAACAATGTATGTCCACTCTGATTAACATATATGATCTAGAAAAACAAGATTTTTTTAAATGCTTCAATCAGATCCGTAGGTCCCATGTTTTAGAAAGACAGTGTTTAAACTTGGGTCTTCTTGCTTTTCCTGAGACACAGAGATTCTTATGTTTTCCAAGGGCTATTGATCTCCCTCCTGCAAACAACGGGACATAGACATATACACAAAAAATGCTGAAAGATCTTATAAAATTCAGATTATCTGGTTTAGAAGAAAGATGAAATCAGAATTAGATACACCTTATGCTTTCTGATTAATAGCCCTTATTTTTTTTTTTTTTTTTTTACATCTAGAGGCAATGTGAATTCTAATAGCTCTCAAAACCATGCCATTCTCAGTGTGAGTTATTTACTGTTTTTGTATTGATTGTGTTTTAAAGTCTTTTAAAATAACTTTAAAGACTATAAATTAGTTCAACCACTTTGGAAAGCGAGTTGGAAGAAGGATCCAGGGATTTTGAATGAGTTATTCTACTGACAGAGATCTGTTTTAGGGAAATAATCTGAAATGCAGACCCATGTATCACATTGGAACAATAATTCAAGTTATCATAATGCCAGCTTGCATGTATTCAGTACTTCCTATATGCTAAGCTCTTTTCTGTGTATTAAGCTATTTAATTCTAATAACAATTGCCATATGGATAATATCTATTATCTACCTTTTAAGGGAAAAAAAATCTAAGGCTTAAAGGTGTTAATGACTAGCCCTATATTTTAAACGGTAAATGACAGTTGAAATATGAATCCAGGTCTGCCTGCACTTAAACTCTTACTGCTGCACATTCATATATATTAATGGAAACTCAGAGCCAGCCTAAATGTCCAGTATAAGGATAAGTTTAAGTAAAGTGTAAGGAGCCTTGGCGACACAATGATTAAGCACTCAGCTGCTGATGGAGAGGTTGCCTGTTCAAACCCATCCAGCAGCTCTACAATAGAAAGACAGACAATCTGATTATGTTAAGCTTATATCCAAGAACATCCTACAAGGCAGTTCTACTCGGTCCCATGGGGTTACTAAGTGTCAAAAATTCCCTCAACAGCACCATTCCTGTTTTTAAACCATTCAATATCCCCTTTTCTGTTTGAACAGCCTCTTGCTCTATGTACAAGTTCCTCATGAGCCCAGTTAAATGATATGGAATCCCCTTTTTTCACAATATTTTCCATGATATGTTATGAACCACACAATCAAATGCCCTTGCATAGTCAATAAAACACACGTAAACATCTGTCTGATATTCTTTGCTTTCAGCAATATCTATCTGACATCAGCAATGTTTCAGTGCTTCTCATAATGTTTTCAGTGGCCACTTTTTTCAGAAGTGGATGGCCGCATCCTTCTTCCCAGTTGGCCTTAGTGTTGAAGCTCTGCTGAAACCTGTCCACCATGGGTGACCCTGCTGGTATTTGAAATGCTGGTAGCATAGCCTAACAGCAACACTCAAGCCACCACAGTACAGCAAACTGATAGGTTAGTGGCGATGAAAAATGTTTGTTGTTGTTGTTGTGTGCCGTGGAGTCCGACCGACTCATAGCGACCCCTCCTTGGGTTTCCAGGCAGTATCACTAAGGAAGTAGATTGCACAACCTTCCTTCTGAGGAGTGGCTGGTGGGTTTGAATGCCAGCCTTCTGGTAGCAGTTAAGTACCTTAGGCACTACACTACTTAGGATGTGAAATAAAATTGATAAAAGTAAAATTTAAAAATAAGTATACAATAGAAACAATAGTTTTGTCTCAGAATATGAATAAACTTTTATGAACAAAAATTGCTTTTGGGTTTTGCCACTTTACCTTATTCAGTGCATTAAAGTATCTATCAAACCATGGACTTTGTTTTCAATCAAAAATAATAATTTTTCTAGTTCGGTAATCATTATTGACTTCAAAATTCTTTCCCAGTTAACAAGGGTGACTAAAATTCAAAATGCGTATTCTCTCTGCTAAGCAAGCTCAGCATGCCCCCAAGCGGCCACTATAGGGCTTTACAGCTCTTTGTTGCATCTTACAAGATTGTGTACTTTAATCTGCTATTTGGTGACGGTAGGAAGAGAATGAGCTATACCAATACGATTGGCAATGGTTTCTAATTATAATCTGAATTTTTTGCAACACTTTATTTGTTTCTCATTTGGAGAATACTTAAAAGTCAGATTAGTCAATTTAAATACGAATATTTAGCAACATTTTGTAATTGCCTAATCTTCCTTCTGAGGAGTGGCTGGTGGGTTTGAACCACCAGCCTCCTGGATAATAAGTCATATACCTTAGGCACTACACCACCAGAGCTCCTACTGGAGGCAACTTCTTGTTGTTATGTGCCGTGGAGTCTGACCAGACCCATAGCAGCCCCTCCTTGGGTTTCCAAGGCAGTATCACTACAGAAGTAGATTGAACAAGCTTCCCTAAGTAAATTAGTTGATTTTTACACAAAGACAACATTTCCCAAATGCATTCTTTAACTACTACATCAAACTTGGGGTCATAAGAGCTTACATGTTAAAAGGATCTTATGAACTGAGACCAAAGGAGGCAAAAAGAAAATGAAAACATACTTCTTGTCTACACTTTTTCAGGCACATTAACTTATTAGGTAAAAATACCTGTAGGCTCTTATGTTTTTCCTTGCTTTATTTTCAGGTTATATATACTTCACTTTGAGGATGTTAAATGTGAATATCTCATAATTTCACTCTACATAGTATGGTGGACCTATATACAAGACAAAAAGAAAATTACGGAACCATATTACAGTAAGCTACTACAAAACTATACAGCTCAACATAAAGAAAACAAACATCCCCACAACTGGTCCAATAAATAACAACACAATAAACAGAGAAAATACTGAAGTTGTCAAAGATTGCATTTTACTTGTATTCACAATCAACACCCACGGGAGCAGCAGTCAATAAATCAAATGATGTGCTGCATTGGGCAGGTCTGCAAAAGAATCTTTAAAGTGCTGATGTCACTTTGACCACTACGGTGTGCCTGACCCAAGCCATGGTTTTTCAGTTGCCTCGGATACATGCAAAAGCTGGTGATAAATAAGGAAGATGGGAGAAGAATTGGTGTGTTTGAAGTGCAGTGTTGGTGAGGAATATTGAATATACTGTGGGCTGCCAGAAGAACGAATAAGTCTGTCGTGGACAAAGTAGAGCCAGAACACTCCTTAGAAGCCAAGACAGTGAGCCCTCATCTGATGTACTTTGGACATATCAGCAGGGGGTTCCAGTCCCTGGAGAGGGATGTCATGGTTGGTAAGTGAAGAGTCAGTGAAAAGGAAGAATACCCTCAATGAGATGGATTGACATGGTGTCTGCAACAATGTGCTCAAACATGGCCACCATTCCAAGGCTGGCACTGGACCAGGCAGTCTTTCATTCACTCTGTTTTACATAGGGTCACTATGAGTTTTTCAGTACTTTCTTTCATATGCTCCAAATGGACACCCTCTATCATTCAATTAAGTTAATGGTTACTGGGCACAGACCATGTGTCAGGCTCTGTGCTAGGTGTTGTGGGTATATCGAGTTCATAGTGCAGTAGGAGAATTGAAAAGTAAATCATTAGTTGCAACCAAATTGCTGGAATTGATGGTAATGGAGCATTTAGGAAAAACAACTCACTCACAAGAAAGTTTATGGGGATGAAATTAAATTATTCAGTAATTACATTGGAGATAATATGGAGTGTGATGAAGGCATAATAGTCATAATATACAAATTGATTTTACCTTATGTGGTCCCCAGTCAGGAATTAGTACATGTAGCTTAGATGTAGAGAACGCAAATTTGAAAGTAAAATGTATTTTCAGTGTAATTCATTTAAAATCATATTTCATAACACATTAACAGTATTAAAACATAATTCTTGATGAAATAGAAATAATTACTAGGTATCTCCATTACTATGTTTAATTTTGTGGGATTTTAAAATATTAGACTAATATAATCTGTCCATTAATTTTGGAAATGCCAGAACCCTATAATGAATACATAATACAATTATGTCTCAGAAATAATAAAATTCGTATGTATGTGCATCTGGAAATCCAAATTACTTCGGATGCAGCTGTCACCAGAGTTCCCTGTAGGTAAAAGTGAATAGAGAAGGAAAATAATACGTGTTCATAAATTCTAAAGCTCCATCTGCTGTTACTTCTTATTATTGCATGCTGCTTTTTGTAAGTAATGAAATTCCAATCTTTACTGGAAAAAAAGTCAGGAGTCTTACTGAGAGGTTTCATGATAAGTTTAATAGAAATCAAGCAAAATATAACTAAATTAATATTCTCAAAGAAATAGATAAGCTTAAATCTAGATATTTTAAGATTTTTT
>NW_006921594.1:23821813-23826805 GCF_000298275.1 Orycteropus afer afer
ATGAATTCAGAATTAATCCTAAAACAATTGTGTTTATAAAGAGGGAGGAATTTATACCATGAAAAGCAAAGGAAAGAGTAAAAAATACGTTAAATCACAAAGTTATTATTGAATGAAACCAGATAAATTATGCCACAGATATACTCTATGGGATTAACACCTTTATCGTCAGTAACAAATATTTTGGGTGTAGAGAGGATAGCCACAAAATTAGGCTGAAGCAGCTAAACAATATTTTTCACTTTCCCATTTACAGCATGGATCAGAGGGGAAGGAGAGGGAAGGTAAAGCAGATAAATGTTTTGCATTACATAACTTATGTGAAGGTGTTACGCAAACATGGGGCATAGTAAATGCTCCGTTTGCTCTTTCTTCTTCCTTCTGATCTTCCTCATCTTCCTCTTCCTCTTTATTCTTCCTTGAAACAGCTGAAATCCTCTTTAAAATTATAAGAGTAGAATGCCCTATTTTGGAAAGATGGTTGACAAACGAGCCAGAAGTTGTGAGCTAAGGTGTGACTTTGCTAAGGATTTAGCTGTGTGACTGGAAAATCAGTTACCCCTCCCAAGCTCACCTTGTCCCATATGCATCCCCCCACTCAAGAGATTATCATAGTAACGAGGAACCCAAGGAGGAAGGGAGAAGAATGTCGGTACATTGTGGGGATTGCAACCAGTGTCACAAAACAAAATGTCTATAAATTGTTGAATGGAAAACTAATTTACTCTGTCAACTTTCACCAAAACTACACTTTGAAGAGAAAAAAAAAAAATGAGAGAGAGATTACCATACTTTGATATGATATTTCGTTTTTTCATTTTTCTCCTTTGGACATCAGCAACTTCTTCATAAATTGCCCCACATTCTTGAAACCTGCTTTGCTCATGGGAAAAAATGAAATGAAGAATGCTATATACACTATATTAAAAAAAGAAAAAACAGTAAGGCAATTCTGAGTCATAGCAGCCCTATAGAATGAAGTAGAACTGCCCCACAGAGTTTTCAAGGCTGCAAATCTTTATGAAAGCAGACTGTTGCATCTTTCTCCCAGGGAGTGGCAGGTGGGTTCAAACAGCCAACATTTCTGTTAGCAGCTGAGTGCTTACCCACTGCACCACTAGGCTTATACTAGATTACCTATGTGCAAAACGTTGTGTCCTTTGTTTACTGGCAGGTAATATGTAGAAAGAATAAATACATTGGAGCTAAGCATACCTGGATTTGAATCCTAATTATAACTTGGGCATGTTCTTTGAATTTTCTGAGACTCAATTTCATTTCACTTTTTTCCTTTGGGCATCAGCAACTGTTTCATAAGTTGCCCCACGTTGCTTAAACCAGCTCTGTTTTTATTCAGGGAAGATTTAACTTTCTACCATCTCTTTACCCATTCTTCCTCCAACTCAGAGCTCCTGGACTTGCCCTGTTGTCACCAATCCTATGGCAGGCTTGGAGACCAGAACTGGCAGTTTGTTCTACTCAAGGCTAACTCCTCAGAGTGTGCCCTGTCCTCCATTGTCTCCCTTCACCCGTGCCAATCAATTCTCTCTCTCTCATGCTTCTCTCTTTTATACACTTTCTTAACCATTTTGCTCTTAACCTAGATGTGTGTGAGTTTATGTCTAGACAAACATAGTGCATTTCCAAAAACGTGAATATCTAATTTTTATCATAATGACCCAGTCATGATCTAATGAGAATTCTGACTGCCATATAAAATTTTGTACTATACATATTTCCTTTCCTCTTTTCCAATGAGCCAGTCTATCTGAAAGCCAAAGTCCTTTGGACATGCTTTACTATGAAAATAAAACTTTACTGAGTACACATTATCTCTGAGCTTTCCTTTGAAAGTTCCACATACTGACTAGGTATCTTCTGATGGTATGTAGACATTTTAAAGTACCTCCTGTCTTAGTTGGTTTTGTTGTTATTGTTTGTTTTTTTAAGTCTAAGCCAAACATAGAATAACTATGAACTTGTTGTAGCCTCTGATGTTATCCTTTTTCTCCTCCTGTTTAAAGCAGCTAGCTATCTACTATGAATTTCCTTACTTCCTCACTTTCTATTTTTCATTTCTGCTTTCCTTTAGCTTCACAATAGTTTCCCTCGCATGCCGTCAACTACTCCCATATCACTTGCCAGTCCCTGTCTTCCTGGGTCTCCTTCTTCTTTTGGAATGGCTAACTCCTCATTCCTTAAAACTCTGTAGTCTTTTGATTACCTGGCCTTTCTCATTGTATACTTTGTTGTTGTTGTTGTTATGTGCCGTCGAGTCGGCCCCGACTCATAGCAACCCCTCCTTGGGTTTCCGAGGCAGTATCACTATGGAAGTAGGATTGCCCAACCTTCCTTCCGAGGAGTGGCTGGTGGGTTTGAACCACCAGCCGTCTGGTTAGCAGGCAAGTGTCTTAGCCCTAGGTTTATGTCTACCTTCTAACATTTATTAGCTCTGAAGCTTTAGGTGACTAGGTTACTTGATTCATAAATATTTCAGTTTTCTCATATGAAAAATGGAGTTAAATTATCTACTCTTCATGGTTATTGAACATATTAAGTGGCAATGTATATGAAGTATTGAGTATCATGCTCAATTAATAGAGACTACTTTTGCTTTCTTTAAGGACCTCTGTTGTCATCATGTCATCATGCCTAGGGCATTTGACTGCTAACCAGAAGATTGGAGGTTCAAATCCACCAGCCACTCCATGGAAGGAAGACTAAGCAATCTACTTCCATAAAGATTTACCTCAGAAACCCAAAGGGGATCACTGTGAGTCAGAAATGACTCAATGGCAGTGGGTTTGGTTTATTTTCTCTGCTCCATTGTATTTAGAGAATAGTTTAGTAAACTGTTGAAAAATGCACTTAACCTAATTAGAATCTCTTGCACATTCCAGCCAATTACATGGAATGCAAAATGATTTTTATTAGAGAAGATTATTTTGTATTATTATTATTAACTGAATAGCTTTGAACTGTATTAAGCATCTTTGTCTATCAATCATAACATTTTAAGAATATTGGAATTTTAACAATATTAAGAATATTAGAATTAGAGAAGCTTGCAAAAGGAATCCAAAGTGATTAAGATCTAAACCATTCACTTAGAAAGAATTATTTCACATATACTTTGTAAAAGGTGTCTACATATTCTGCTCCCACTTGAACCCTCCTTTCTGTTGAAGTACTTTTTTTCTGTCAGAATGAAGATGTCTGACTGTATGTTGAAATATTAAATATTTTGCAGCTAATGAACTTATGATATGCAATCAGATATTCATTAGCTTCATACCTTTGAACAAACATCTTTACATGATCTCACATCAAAGCATTTTCTGCTCTAAAACAAAAAGCTGTATACACTGATGAAATGGGTAATTAACACAACGCAGCCACATCTGGTCATCACATGCTCTACCTCGCCTTCCTCTTTCCCTCCTTACATGTTGGGCCCACACTGCTGCCTTGTTTGCTCTCTTAATATTCTCATAGAAAAGGCAATCTCCTTTTAGAGGAACTCTTCAACAAAACGTTGCATAAAGAAGAGGAAAGAAATTAAATTTTAAGTCCAAAAAGAATGGTCTTCCATTTTCAATCATATCATTATGTTGCATTCTAAGAAAATTATACAATAGTTTAATGAATTTGGAACACTCTTCAATTGAGCTTAGTGTTCTGCTTTGTGTTAGTCTCAGAAAGGGCTGTGCAAGTCTTCCCTGTCCATGTTTCTCTCTCCTGCCTGGTACTCTGCTCTGGGAATTCTAGCCATGCTCACCTTTCCAAATTCTCAACTCTGTTTCTTCAACCCAGGCAGATTTGTAGGCTTTGTTTATGCTCTCCATCTGCTCTGAGAACTAGAAATTCCAGGCAGTGAGCTGTGGCAATCATAGAGCTCACTTCATTTGTTCCCCTCCCCTCAGGCATCATGGGCCTGCACTGCCTGTTGTCTAAAGTATCAGACAATGCTTGTATTGTACATGTTGGCTCAAAACCAGTCCTATCCACTACATCATGGACAGAAGTGAATGCCAAGGGTTGATATTTTTTAATTACAGCATTTAGCCTTACAAAAGTGAGGATTATGAGCACAGAATGACTGTAAATGTATAAATCTTGACTACATAGAAATAACATCAAACAGGCAAGTTGGAAAAAAATATAATAATAATAATACTCACTGTCCTCAAGTCAATTTGGACTTACAGCAACCCGGTAGGATAGAGCGGAATTGCCTCATAGGGTTTCCGAGGCTGTAAGTCTTTACAGAAGCAGACTGCCTTATCTTTCTCCCACACAGCAGCTATTGGGTTTGAACAGCTGACCTTTTGGTTAGGACCCCATGCTTTAATCACTGCACCACCAGAGAGGATGACTACATCATAAATGCCAAACCATTGAGAATTATGGCTTAACCAAGTTGACACACAGTCTTAACCATCACATTCCACCCTTTGTCAGCCTGGCACATACACATCTCCTTAAACCATACATAATCTCTAAATAAAGAAATAATAACATCACACTTGTGCCTAACACAGTATAAATAATGTCTGTTCTCTTTGTGCAATCAAAAACACATGCGCCCAACTTACATCTTATATTTTAGAAGTGAAGAAAACAAGAATATTTAATGCACATATATAAGAAATGATATAAATAAGAAAAATAGGGAAAGGAAGACAGAAGTGGAATAAAAGCCATGTTTTCTTCATGTTTTATTGCAAAAGTTAAACATCAATTAAATAACATGTCAAGTAATAGATATTATGAAGGTAACCACCAAGAAATCAATATAATTAACTAAATTTGCGTAGTAGTGAGGAAGGAGAAGAGAAGGGAAAGTAGAGTATATTAATTTCATTATTCCTTATAAGGATTCTATAACATGAAAAATTAAATGCATTATAAGTTGCAACTATAAAAGCAACTCTACTAAATTAAAATAACTTTGGACTATCAAAATGTACACATACAGAAGTATTATATAGT
>NW_006921594.1:23828935-23843435 GCF_000298275.1 Orycteropus afer afer
TTTTTTTTTTCCTGCAAAATAAACAAATTATGTTCTGAGCATTGCACATAGATACATATTTTTGTAACAGTAATTCTACTAAGCTATTATAGACCGGGCTAAGAACACACTATAGATTCTGGGACTGATGTGTACTGCAATTCTTTGCTTCATATAGCAGATAATCTAGCCAAAAATAGAGAAAGAGGGGAGGGGACCACAGAACATAGAAGCTCAAACCAAAGGACAAAGTAGAATGAGACTTCTCATCTATCTTGGGTTAGAAATCAAATTTAAATGCAAGCTATACTGCTTTTCAAGAGGCTTAGTTTCAGCTCCCAAATAGTGACTGCTTGACACAGTCTACTCTGAATGAATACTCAGAAGGTGAATTGTTAAACAACAGTCTTTATTTTCCTGAAGTCCTCAGCTGAATTTACAGTAAGGCGCTCTGGTGGTGCAATGCCTAAGGCATTTGACTGCTAACCAGAAGGTTGTTGGCTCAAAGCAACCAGCAACTCTGTGGAAGGAAGATGGGGCAATCAACTTCTGTAAGGATTTACTGCCTGGGAAACCCAGTGGGGGTTGCTGTGAGTTGGAATTGACTAGATGGCAGTGGGTTTGTTTTTTTTTTATTTGAATTTGCAGTGCTGATAACTGATCCCTATGTTTGGAGTAAGTCCTAACTGTTCTTGTATCTGTTCCCTCTATGTGTAATGGATTCTGTTTTAATATTCAGTCTTCCATAGTATTTGCTTCCATATTCTCTTTAGGATGACAATAACAGCTTCCCTATGCATCATCTCTGAAATAATCAAATGATATATTAATGCTGACTATAGTGTAGTCAAAGGAGACTGGATTACTTTGTCTCTTTTCTTTATTCAATGAATTAGTCATCCTTCTCCCTCTCTCTCTCTCTCTCTTTTCTTTTCTCTCTCATCTTTCCATATAGGCTCAATACCATCCTTAAAAGTGAGTAGTCACACACACAAAAAAAGGCTACCAGAGCTTCTGAGTAGTCACAGCAGGTCTTAAATTACTAAACAACTGGATATGGTTGTACAGAGCTTTCAAGTTTACAACATATTCAAATTTAAAGATCAGCTGAAGGACTGCTTGCCAACTTGTGTGGTTAGCATATTTAAAACATCATTGTTTTATTACAGCGTCCTGTGTGAGCAACCCCCTAATTAAATTGTGTTTACCTGTCTTCTGGTGAGGGATTCACAGTAGGCATGGTTTATGGTTTGCACACCTTAGATGAATCTGATGAGCCCTAGGCTTTGATTTTTTAAGCAACCCATTTCTCATTATCAGAAATTTAACCAAAAATCTTGGATTCAAATGACCTATGCCCTTTCAGATAATATTTGTATGTAGGGGAGATGGGACAATTGCCTGTCTCCAGGGGAGTTGCTTTTGGCCCTTCTATTGTCTGTTAAGGAATTCTGGTAGTGTAGTGCCTAAGGCACTTGACTGCTAACAAGGAGGCTGGCGGTTCAAACCCACCAGCCACTCCTCAGAAGGAAAGTTGGGCAATCTACTTCTATAGAGATACTGCCTCAGAAACCCAAGGAGGAGTTGCTATGAGTTGGGTCCAACTCAACAGCACATAACAACAATAACAACAGTTTCTGTTATAATTATTGTCAATGACAGAAGAGATGAGTAGGTCAGTCTAAGTCCCTTGCATCGATCTCCATGTCATGGATACTTCCTTTGGTGCAGTGAATTACTTGATACAGTCCTTCTAGCAACTCCCACCACATGACTGGGTGAATTCTTCAAATATCTGTTGCTTGTGGCCCACCAAGGGGATTGGATGACTTGTTAATAACGTAAAAATGATACATAGTATCCTTGTGGGGGTGGGACTATGTTAATAAGATATATGGAAACCTTATGTGAGGAAACCATATTGCTTAAAATGAGCCATCCCAGAGATAGAAATGGGGTGGGGGCAGGGAGCTATCACAACAATCAAGAAAGAAGAGACTGGAGTGGAGTGAGTCATTGGACCCGAGAGCCCTATGTTGAACCCCCTCAACACAGGGGACAGAGAGAGAGCTGTAACACTTTGCTGAGATAGCAAGAGACTGTAAGAGTAAATGAGAGGCAGCAGCAGAGAAATGATGGCATCAGACCCTGATCTGAGGCAGAGCAGGGGGCTTCCCGGACAATAGTGAGAGAAAGCTGAGTGCCTTTGGGCAGAAGTCTTGCTGGTGGAGCAGGGTGCCTCTAAACATTTATCAGCAGAGCTAAAAGAGCTTAGAAACACTTGCCCCAGTAGGGCAGATGCCAGGCTGAGGGTCCAAGGACCAGAGAGAGACCTGCTTTCTGGCACAGGTGAGAAGAAGCTGCTCTAATTGAGGAACTATATTCTGAGTTGATCTTGATTCTGAGTTGTAACCTGTTACTTACCTAATAAACCCCATAATCATAAGTTTTGTGTGTGAATTCTGTGTGGTTACTGCACCCAGCAGAGAAGTAGAGCGTGCTGTGGAAGGAACGGTAGGTGGAAAGAATGGAGGCAGGTCTGACCTCTACCTCTCAGGAATCCGCCTTGGGCTGTTGATGTTGATCTTGACCCACCTCCCCCCTTGTAAAGTTATTGGAGGTCAGACACTGTTCCCCACAGGCAGTTTTTGCACTTTCCTTATACTATGACACGTAAACTCAAATCTTTACCGGGAAAACACTTTTATCTTAAAAAAAAAGCTTTGTATTCAAATGTACTACTGCCTTTCAGAAATCTAATTGGAAACTCATAGTTGAACATATTTACTTGTTACCTCTACCAGGATATAACCATTTGGGAAATTAAGAAAATCTTTCAGAAAAAAAATAAATCACATTATTGATTCACTGATGGTGAACTGCACAACATGATTCACTGGGATTTTAAAAAGGCGTGGATTTTCTCCTTTCTGGCATTATGGCTGATTAGCTCTGAGGGAATGTCCTCCTTTAAAGAAGATACATCCTTCATAGGACACCTCTTTGGGGCACTACTCTCTGTAAGGAACCCATTAAATTGACAAGGGGACAAAGCAGTTGGGAGGTGGGACCTGCAAGGGCATGACTCTGGGGGCCAAAGCTCCTAGAAGCATGATTCTCAGGCCAGATGTGAATGGGAACTTAACATATGCACGGAATAAAACAATCAACTTCAGTAAGAAGAATAACTTTGGGAAGTCATTGGTTTGCAATGTGGCAAAAAATAAAGTTGTTTTCTTACCTCCTCCTTTTGAGAAGGGAGGAGACTTGGTGGCACAGTGGTTAAGCGCTTGGCTGCTAATTGAAAAGGTGTGCAGTTCAAATGTACCAGCTTCTCCATGGAAGAAAGATGTGGCACTCTGCTTCTGTAAAGATGCCAGCCTCAGAAACCCTATGGTTTCTCATAGGGTCACAATGAGTCAGAATCAACTCAGCGACAATGGGTTTAGTTTCTTCGTTACCTTTGAGAATGTAATTCTCAGATTAATTAAAATCTGAATGAGAGAGCTAAACTATAAGGTAAAAATGAATGAAATAGGAAGTATTTCTTAAACAGAAATCAGAAATCACAAACAATAAGCTGAGCATTTGGTGGATTTGATTGCATCAAAATAAAATTTTGTTTTTAAAGACAAATTTTGCAGATATCCAAAGGTCTGTGAGAAGATCGTGCTGGCATTTAGACTTAATATGACACATGTATTCAAGATGTCAGGTGAAGTCTTAAAATTGATGAGAAGAAAATAAAAAGTCTATTGAAAAAAGTACATAATATAAATATGTATTTCATGAAAGAGAAAATAAGAATTGCTAATAAATATGTTTAGTGATGTTCAGCTTCATGTGTAATCAAAGAAATACAAGTAAATAAGAATAATAATGAATGATCACTTACTATTTGTCAGATGGGCAAAAAATATAACTTGAATAAGTCATATTTGTGAGGAGTGAAATTGAAGTACAGGCATACACCATTTTATTGTGCTTTGCAGCTATTGCCTTTTTTTTTTTTTTTTTTAATTGAAGATTTGTAGCAACGTTGCATCAAGCAAGTCTCTCAGTGCCATTTTTCCAACAGGTGTGTTCACTTCATGTCTCTGTCACATTTTGGTCATTCTCACAATATTTCAAACTTTGTCATAATGCTGTTACACACTTTGTAGACTACAGTATAGTGTAAACACAACTTTTATATGCACTGGGAATTCAAAAAGCTCTTGTGACTTGCTTTATCGTGATACTCATTTTATTATGGCGGTGGTCTCCAATTTGCATTGCATCTCTGAGATATGCCTGTATAGACATGGGAAAACCATTTTAAAATGTCATCTTGAACTATTATTTGAAATAAAAGTTTCATCTGTTCCAAGATTTTATAAAATCTCTCCTGGATAGAAGCCCAGATAAACTCTTCCATAGATATATGAAAGGATGTGTATCGAGACATTAAGTAGCCCTGGTGGCCCAGTGATTACCTGCTGAGATGCAAACTAAAGGGTAAGCTGTTCAAATCACCAGCTGTTCTGTAGGATAAAGATGTGGTAGTCTGCCGAGTAAAGTAAAGGCCTTTGAAGCCCAATGGTACAGTTCTACACTGCCCTATAGGATCCTTACAAGTAGGAATGGACTGGACAGCAATGGGTTTGCTTTGGGTTATCAAGTCATCAATTTCATCACTGTATGTGTTAGTTGCAAACAATGTAGCTACATATCACTAGGTGAATAAATAAAAGTTGGTAAGTATATCAGAGTGAATGTTATATAGCCACAGTGTCCGAAGCATCATTATGGGTATACAAAAGCAAGAACAAAATTTAATTATTTAATTAATATTCTCAACCCCGAAGTGAAGAAATCCTGCTGGACTGAGGAGGAGGGCCGCATGCCCTGTGAGACCCACAAGGTCAACTGGGCAACTGCTGGGTGGAGACTGCTAAAATGCTTCCGGGGAGGGCAGACAATGCTGTAAAGAACCACTGAAATTGCACCATCAAAAGGAAGGTGGACGCAGGAGGCTTCCTGAGTGATTTCAAAGACTGCAAGCCCCCCCGTGTACTTGCTGCTAGGGCTCGAGGACAAGGACGGCCATCCAAGTGTCCTTCCCACTGAAGGCCAGGGAAATCTTGTGACCAGCTGGTCCTCTGAACCCTTGTCATAAAGGAAGAGGAAAGCAGTGAGGAAGCGGCCATGGCAGCCACCACATCTCGGAAGCAGGAGGCTGTCCTGGCAGAGCTGGATGGAGTGCAGACACTAGAGCTCGTGGATGAATTCCCCAAGCATGAGGACCAGGTGGGCTCCCTGCCTGAAATGAGCTTGCCCTACAACGGGTGGTAGAGGCCGCCAACCTTCTCAGTCCAGCCGTGGGGTCATTGAGCCTCCCTGAAGCCCTGGACTTAATTGAGTCTGATCCCGATGTTTGGTGTGACCTGAGTAAATGTGACCTCCCTGAGGAGCTGTCTGCACAAAGCCAGTCCAGCCTCAGGCTCAGCAGCAGGCACTGGTGCCCAGCCAGGGTGCCGTGCCAGTATCCAGTGTGACCGAGTATCACCTGGACAGCCACGCTATCTTGGACCTGAGCTGGAGCCACTGGGCTGAGCTAATCCCCATCTCCCCAAGCACTGACATTGGGGGCTGAGGCATCGGCACACTACCCTCGGTGCTCAAGTGGCAGAAGAAGAGGCATGTCATGCTGTCTCCTAGAGAACAGTGCCAGTTGTCCTTCCTGGACTCCTGCAACTGCCTCACCCCAAAACCATGTTCCTTAAGATCCTGCTCTTCTCATCCTCTCAGCTTCTGAACTTCTAGACCAAACAGGACACACTGAACCTGGAGAGCCCCCCATTGACATCCACCCCTGTGTGCAGCCAGAAGGTGGTTGTCACCATGCCCCTGCACTGGGACAAGATGCCCCTGCACCAGAAACATGCTGCGTTTGTAATCCCAGATCAGAAATACTCCATGGACAACACTCCCCACATGCCAACCCTGTTCAAGAATGTCCTGGACAAATATAGACCACTAAAGCCCCTGACCCAGACCCCACACCTCGAGCAGGACTTGAAGGAGATGCTGAGCTCAGAGGCTAGCATCGAGCTCATGATCGTGAATGATGTTAGGCCAGAGAAGCAGAAGAGGAAGCCAGGGCTACCTCAGAGCCCCATCAGGAAAGTCCAGGGG
Organism: Orycteropus afer afer; assembly: GCF_000298275.1. Taxonomy (NCBI): domain Eukaryota; kingdom Metazoa; phylum Chordata; class Mammalia; order Tubulidentata; family Orycteropodidae; genus Orycteropus; species Orycteropus afer. The sequence continues at coordinate 23,835,092 of NW_006921594.1, forward strand.
TCTCTGGCTCTTGCCATCATGGACAAGGACATGAAGCTGATGATGTCCACAGGGCCTGAGGCCATGTCTTGTGGAGCAGCATCCCATCGAGCTTGTCCAGCCTTATCCTGCCAGGTAATAAAGAGGACAACAGCTGGCTCAACGAAGGTTTTCTGCAGGCCAAACCTGAGAAGGCCGGGGCCACTCTGAAGCCCTGAAGCCACTTCCCAACACCTGCCCCATGAGCAACTCCTGGAAGATTGTGGCCTGTGGGGGCACCAGGAACCATGCTTCATGCAGGAGAAAGCACAGCAGCTCCTAGTCAACTTGAAGCCCAGCCACATGTCCCTGACATCCATCTTGTCCTGAGTGGCTTGGACAGTCACAAACCCATACTCATGTTTACGGGGGGATGGGGCTGTGAATTTAAGAACACACTCAGGTGCCACCTCATCTACTTGCAGAGGGCCTTCTGTCACCAGCCCTTCCTCAGATGACTCCAGCTTTGGGCAGTTCCTGGTGCTGACAGAACAGAAGCCTATCTCCCGGGCCTGCCAAGCCTCTCCCCAGTGCCACAGAGCACCTGTTATCTTCTCCCAGGCCCTGATTAGGCCTGGCCTCTGCTCAGACTCCTGCTGAGGACATGGGCATGGCCAGGGTGCTCCCCTCAACCCTTATTGGTACATTTTCCTAAAAGAATAAAACTGCCTTTTTCCTTGGGAACAACAATATGTATGTGTGTATATATATACACACATATACATATACATATATATATATATATACACACATATACTTATACATATGATAATTGAATCTAATATATCTTGTTTAAATTATTTATAATCATTTTGCTGCATCTAAAAGCTACCTTTGAAAACTTAGCTGCATTTATGAAATCATTATACTTTTTTTTTATAAAGAAAACAATGACAGTTGTGAGCAGTTTTTTTTTGAGTTGTGCTAAAAGTAGAACACAACCTCATACCATTTCTTTTTCAAAGAACACAGATTTAAGTAAATATTTCATTTGAATGTCACAATAATAGTTTTAATTTTCTTGCATCTTATGAAGAAAAGTAAATCATCCAATCCAATTAGAAATATAATTTAAATTGATTTGTAAGTATTTTTCTCAGTTTTTTAAGACAGTAAATAGACAAATTTAAAATGGTAAATTATAACTTATTACATTAGTTTTTTAGTCCATGTGCTGTCATTCCTTTTATAACAATATAGTGTCATAAAATAATGAAAACTATATCACAACTCTCAAGTTACCGTGTATTAAATTTTCTCCTTAATATAAATACATTCATATTTAAAATAGAGTTACATTGTTTGTAAATGTGACTGATCAGTATATTTGTTTCATTAAGACATAACTAACATTAACTATGCACCTCCAATTTGACAGGCATTTTCACACGCATTTTCTCATTAAGTTATCTCAACAACCAAGGTTCAGATAGTTAAGGTCAACCAGCTAAAATGAGAAAATAAAATCTCAAATCTAGGCAGAAAAGCATTTGTCCCAAGCAGAATTTAGGGAGAAGGGCACATAATTAGCCTTTAGGACTGATGGTTATAGTACCTCAGGGAAGAAGTTAGCTGAAAAGCCACTAGGAGCTCAGGCCTAAGAAACCTGAGTGATGTGGCTAGATGTTCAGGTGAGCATATAGAGATTAGTATTGTACAGAAAGGCCTCTCCCATGGGGGTAGAACCTGAAAAAACAAGTCTCTGTGAGAACCTGAAATAGCTTGATACCTGGCTGCATCCTGTTTCCAGGTGATACAATCATGGTGGCAGCAACCATGGTTGAAGACAGTAGATCTTTCTCCACTTGAGATTGGGTGATCTGATAGGTTTCTTTTCAGAACTTTATAAACAGCTGAGCTTTTTATAAAATCTAATCACTAATTATAAAATTCTAATCATTACCCATAGCTCTACCACTTGCTTTATCTAGACATGGCACCAATTTTTAGGATAAGGGCTTGAACTCGTTCTAATAAAATATGAGAACTGAAAAATGATCTTATGTGCAATCTAACTGTTGAGGTAAAAATATTTTTAAATAATAAATAGTGTAGCAAAGAATATTGAAAAAAGATCCCTGGTGGTATAGTGGGATTAAAGCATTGAGCTCCCCACCATAAAGACAGTGGTTTGAACCCAGTAGCCTCTGCACAGGAGAAAGATGAGGCAGTCTGCATCCCTAAAGATACACAGCCTTTTCGATACTATGGGGGTAGTTCTACACTGTCTTGTAGGGTAACTATGAGTCAGATTCAACTCGATGGCAGTAAGTTTGGTTTGGTTGGGTACAGAATATTAAAATAAGATAATTTATTTAAAGTTGTTAATATATTGTGCAGAAGGGGAGTGGATTATCGGACAATTTATCTCAGAAATTATTTTTACAGGCAAATGAAAACAAATTGCTCAAAATGTGTTTATTCAGTGCCTCCTGAGTGCCAATCGCTTAAAAACAAAGGGCAGAGTGGGGCCTCTAATCTATTCATGAAAGAATGAACTAGATTCATCTTTGTTTGATTTTATACAATGCTTATGAGATCTATATTTTAACTAATTTCATTTTAATAAGAATATTAGTTTATGTTCCCAGAACTCTCATAACTGGGTTCTGTTCTTGAGAGAGTATAAGTGGTAAATATCACAGAAGAGGGGTAGGCCATTAATAATTAAAAGTTTACTTAGGTAAAAATACGAATCCTTGGACGTTTTGAAAATCAAAAATAGAATTGTGAGTAAAAATTGTACTCTCTGTATGTTTAGATCTATAATTAGATATATATAGCCTCTAGCCCCTAAAACACTCTTCATGCTGCCCTGGATGGAATATTCTTCACTTATTATTTGTATGTTTCTAACTGCATTGCAGCCACTGTGTCAATCCACCTTGTTGAGTGCCTTCGCCTTTTTCACTGACCCTCCACTTAACCAAGGATGATATCCTTGTCCAGGGAATAGTCCCTTCTGACTAACTGACCAAAGTAGATGAGATAAAGTCTGACCATTCTTGCTTCCTAGGAACATTTTGGCTGAGCTTCTTCCAGGACAGATTTGTTTATTTTTCCAACCTAGAAATTTTCAGTATTTTCAGTATTCTTTGCCAGAACCACAACTCAAAAGCATCAACTCTTCTTCAGTCTTCCTTATCCATTGCCCTACTTTCACATGCATGTGAGGAAATTGAAAATACCGTAACTTGGAGTAGGTTCACCTTTGTATTCAAAGTGACACCTTTTCTTCTTAACACTTTAAAAAGTTCTTTTGCAGCAGATTTGCCTAATGCAATATGATGTCTGATTTCTTGACTGCTGCTTCCATGGGTGTTGATTGTGGATCAAAATAAAATGAAATCCCTGAAAACTTCAATATTTTTCTCCATTTATCATGATGTTCTTTATTGGTCCAGTTGTGAGGACTTTTTTTTCTTTATGTTGTGGTATAATCCATACTGAAGACTGTAGTCATTAATCTTCACAGTAAGTGTTTCCAATCACATTCACTTTCAACAAGCAAAGTTATGTCATGGGCATATCATAGGTTGTTAATGGTTCTTCCTTCAATCCTGATGCTATGTTCTTCTTCATGTAAATTCAGTCTCTCAGATTATTTGCTCAGCATACAGATGGAATAAGTATGACGAAAGGATACAGTCTTGATGTATATGGTTCCTGATTTGAAACCATGCAATACTGCCTTGTTCTGTTTGAATGACAGCCTCTTGGTCTGTGTACAGGTTCCTCATGAGCACAATTAAGTATCCTGAAATTTCCATTCTTCAAAATGTCATCCATAATTTGTTATAATCCACATAGATGGATGCCTTTGCATAGTCAATAAAACACAGGTAAACATCTTTCTGGTATTTTTTGCTTTCAGCCAAGATCCATCTGACCTCAGCAATGTTATCCCTCCTTTGATGGTCTCTTCTGAATCTGGTTTGAATTTCTTGAAGTTCCCTGTCAATGTATTACTGCAACCATTTTTGAATTATCTTCAGCAAAAGTTGCCAGTAATTGACAAATTTTGACTTAGAGGGAGAGGAATTTCATAGGGCTCAATCTAATAATATCTATTACTGTATGATATTGGGAAAATATAGATACAAAGACAAAAATAATTTGAAATATTCTTATATTTTGGTTATTATCACTCTTGATATTGTTGTTAAGTGCCTTTAAGTCAACTCTGACTCATAGCGGTCCTACGTGCAACAGAACAGATAATGCCCGGTCCTGTGCCAGCCTCACAATCCTTGGTATGCCCAAGCCCATCATTGCAGTCACTGTGTCAATCCATCTCATTGAAGGTCTTCCCCTTTTTCACTGACCCTCCATTTTACCAAGCACAATAGCCTTCTCTAGGGAATGGTCCCTTCTGACAACATGACCAAGGTAGGTCAGATGAAGTCTGGCCATTCTCTCTACCAAGGAGCATTCCGGCTGCATTTCTTCCAGGACAGGTTTGTTTGTTCTTCTGGCAATCCATGGTATTTTCAGTATTCTTTGCCAACACCACAAACCAAAGCATAGGCTCTTCTTCAGTCTTCATTATTCATTATCCGTCTTTCAAATGCATATGGGGCGATTGAAAATGCCATGGCTTGTGATAGGCATATCTTAGTTTTCAAAGAGACATCTTTGCTCTTCAGCACTTTAAAGAGTTATTTTGCAGCAGATTTGCCCAGTGGAATATGTCTGATTTCTTGATTGCTTCTTCCACTAGTGTTAATAGTGGAAACAAGTAATATGAATTCTTTGACAACTTCAATTTTTTCTCTATTTATCATGATTCAGCCTACTGGTCTATTTGTAAGGATTTTCATTTTCTTTATGTTGAGGTATAATCCATACTGCAGACTGTAGTTTTTAATTTTCATCAGTAAGTGCTTCAAGTCATTTTCACTTTTAGCAAGCAAGGTTGTGTCATCTGCATATCACAGGTTGGTAATGATTCTTCCTCCCTTCCTGATGTCGTGCTCTTCTTCATATAGTCCAGCTTCTAAGATTATTTGCTCAACATACAGACTGAATAGGTATGGTGAAAGAATACAACCCTGACACACTCCCTTTCTGATTTTAAGCCACAAATTATCCCTTTGTCCTGTTTGAATGACAGCCTCCTGGTCTATACACAGGTTCCTCATGAGCACAATTTAGTGTTCTGGAATTCCCATTCTTCTCAATGTTATTCATAATTTATTATGATCCACACAGCCAAATGCTTTTGCATAGTCAATGAAACACAACCAAACATCTTTCTGGCATTCTTTGCTTTCAGCCAAGATCCATCTGATATTAGCAATGGTATCTCTCATCTCATGTCCTCTTCTGAATCCAACTTGAATTTCTGAAAGTTCCCTGTCAATATACTGCTGCAACCATTTTTTAATTATCTTCAGCAAGATTTTAGTTGCATATGATATTAATGATATTGTTTGATAATTTCCACATTTTGTCTGTATCACCTTTCTTTAGAATGGGTACAAATATGGATGTCTTCCAGTCAGTTGGCCAGGTAGCCATCTTCCAATTTTCTTGGCATAGACGAGTAAGTGCTTCCAGTGCTGCATCCATTTGTTGAAACATCTCAACAGGTATTTCTGTCAATTCCTGGAGACTTGTTTTTCTCCAATTCCTTCAGTACAGCTGTGACTTCTTCTTTCAGTACCATTGGGTCTTGATCATATGATACCTCCTGAAATAGATGAATAGCAACCAATTCTGTGCATTCCTTCCATCTTCTTTTGATGTTTCCTGCATCAATCAATATTTTGCCCATAGAATCTTTCAATATTGCAACTTGAGGCTTGAATTTTTTCTTCGGTACTTTCAGCTTGAGAAATGCTGACAGTGTTTTTCCTTTTTTGTTTTCTAACTCCAGGTCTTTGCATGTTTCATTATAATAATTGACTTTATCTTCTCAAGCTGCTCTTTGAAATTTTCTGTTCAGCTCTTTTATCTTGTCATTTCTTCCATTTACTTTAGCTACTCTCCATTACTGTCCATTCAAGGATAAGTTTCAGAGTTTCTCCTGACATTCATTTTGGTCTTTCCTTCATTTCCTGTCTTTTTAATGACCTTTTACTTTCTTCACTTAAGATGTTCTTGATATCATTCCACAATTTTTCTGGTTTTTCATCATTGGTGTTCAATGCATCAAATCTATTCTTTAGATGGTCTTTAAATTCAGCTAGGATGTAATCAAGGTCATATTTTGGCTCTCTGGGACTTGCTTTAATTGTCTTCAGTTTCAACTTGAACTTGCATATGAGCAGTTGATGGTCTGTTCCAAAATCAGCTCCTGGCCTTGTTTTTGGCTGAAGATATTGAGCTTCTCCATCACCTCTTTCCACTGATGAAGTCAATCTGATTCCTGTGTATTCCATCTGGTGAAGTCTACATGTACAGCCACCATTTATGTTGTTGAAAAAAGGTATTTGCAATGAATAAGTTATTGGTCTTGCAAAATTCTATCATGTGATTTCTGGTGTCATTTCTATCACCAAGGCCATATTTTTGAACTACTGATGATTCTTCTTTGTTTCCAACTTTTGCATTAAAATTACCATTACTACTAATTCCTGATTGCATGTCTGGTCAATTTTAGACTGCAGAAGTTGGTAAAAATCTTCAATTTCCTCATATTTGGCTTTGGTGGTTGGTACATAAATTTGAGTAATAGTAGTGTTAACTGATCTTCCTTGTAGGTGTATGGATCCTATCACTGACAGCATTGTACTTTTTGATAGATCTTGAAACACTCTTTGTGATGATGAATACCTCTTCAATTTGTCATTCCCAGCGTAGTAGATCATATGGGTGTCTGAGTCCAAATGGCCAAAACCAGTCCATTTTAGCTCACTAATGCCTAGGATATCAATTTTTTTGTGTTCCATTTCATTTTTGACAACTTCCAGTTTTCCTAGATTCATACTTACATTACACATCCAATTATTAATGGATGTTTGTAGCCGTTTCTTCCCATTTTGTGTGGTGTCACCTTAGCAAACAGAGGTCCCAAAAGCTTTACTCCACCTATGTCATTCAGGTCAGCTCTACTTTGAGGAGGCAGCTCTTCCCTAGTCATATTTTGGGTGCCTTCCAACCTGAAGGGCTCATCTTCTGGCATTGTATAGGATAATATTTCAGCACTATTCATAAAGTTTTCCAGTCATATATCAGACAGTGTTTCACTATAAATCCTAAGCTTTTCACTGGCCAATTCTTTGAGAAGTGGATAACCCCTTCCTTCTTCCAAGTGTGTCTTAGTCTGGAAGCTCAACTGAACCCTGTCCACCATGGGTGACCCTACTGGTGCTTGAAATACCGGGGCATAACCTCCAGCTTCACAGCAACATGCAAGCCACCACAGTAAAACAAATTGACAGATTAGTGCTGGCTATAATTACCAGAAATATTTAAATACATCTTTTCAACCTTTTTACTTTTTCTCTTATATTGTTGAGGCTATGTTGTATATATGAAATCACATGTTACTTAAGGGAGTCTTGGATGGTTCAAATGGTTGACAAACTCTGGTGCCAACTGAAAGGTTGGAGGTTTAACTCACCCAGAGATACCTTGTAAGACGGGCTTGGGTTATCTATTTCCCCAAAAAATCTGCCATTGAAAGCCCAATGGAACACAGGTCTTCTCTGACACACACAAGGTCTTCATGGCAGCAACTGGTTGAATGTTACTTAGCATTATAAACTACTATTTCTATTACATAAAAGTTTAGCATCTTTGTAAAGTAGTTTTAAAAATACTGAAAGGACAGCAGTAATTCAGTGGTAGAATTCTCACTTTCCAGAATTTCTGGAATTTCAGTTCCGGGCCAATGTCCCTCAGGTGCAGACCCCATTAGTCTGTCCATGGGACATGTGTTGCTATGATGCTGAAGAGTTTTCAGTGGAGCTTCCAGACAAAGAAAGACTAGAAGGAAAGGCCCAGCCATCTACTTCTGAAAATCCACCAATGGAAACCCTATGGATCACAACTGTTCTGTCCTCAACACGTCACAAAGATGGCACAGGACTAATCAGCATTTCCGTTGTTCCTGGGTCTCCAAGAGTCAGAGCACCAATCAAAGTAGCAACAACAACAGGGATACTAATGACACTGCAGGGCTGTGAAATATTCACTGATAGATAGAGTGCTGGAAATTTAGATTGTTTTTAGTATTTTTGCCACAACCACGGATGCATCTATGAATCTCCTTCACACATAACTGCTTAATGATTATCCAGATTATTGATTAAATTGTTTTTTATAGAGCGTCAATTTGAGCTCTCACTATAGGTTTTGAGAATAGTCATCTTACTGCACC